>NC_069507.1:265177424-265424755 GCF_027579735.1 Bombina bombina | reverse complement strand
AAACCCAGCACCTACTGATCTTACCTGCTGCTAATACCTCTTCCTATACACCCAGCACCTACTGATCTTACCTGCTGCTAATACCTCTTCCTATACACCCAGCACCTACTGACCTTACCTGCTGCTAATACCTCTTCCTATACACCAGCACCTACTGACCTTACCTGCTGCTAATACCTCTTCCTATACACCCAGCACCTACTGACCTTACATGCTGCTAATACCTCTTCCTATACACCCAGCACCTACTGACCTTACCTGCTGCTAATACCTCTTCCTATACACCCAGCACCTACTGACCTTACCTGCTGCTAATACCTCTTCCTATACACCCAGCACCTACTGACCTTACCTGCTGCTAATACCGCTTCCTATACACCCAGTACCTACTGACCTTACCTACTGCTAATACCTCTTCCTATACATCCAGCACCTACTGACCTTACCTGCTGCTAATACCTCTTCATATACACCCAGCACCTACTGACCTTACCTGCTGCTAATACCTCTTCCTATACACCCAGCACTTACTGACCTTACCTACTGCTAATACCTCTTCCTATACACCCAGCACCTACTGACCTTACCTGCTGCTAATACCTCTTCCTATACACCCAGCACCTACTGACCTTACCTGCTGCTAATATCTCTTCCTATACAACCAGCACCTACTGACCTTACCTGCTGCTAATATCTCTTCCTATACACCCAGCACTTACTGACCTTACCTACTGCTAATACCTCTTCCTATACACCCAGCACCTACTGACCTTACCTGCTGCTAATACCTCTTCCTATACACCCAGCACCTACTGACCTTACCTGCTGCTAATATCTCTTCCTATACACCCAGCACCTACTGACCTTACCTGCTGCTAATACCTCTTCCTATACAACCAGCACCTACTGACCTTTCCTTGTATAGTTTCTTCTCACTACTTTATTTTGATATCACTCAGAGCTTATTTATCTAGGTTTATAGCCAAGGCATCTGGGGTAAAGCCACACATGTGCGCCTCAGTTTACTAATAGTCCCACCAGTGGCGATAGTGCACAAGTATAGGGCCTCTCACAGATCTTCATAACGAAAAGTTAAGCAGTGCTAGAGTGCCCCCTTTCAACTAGACACGCAGAATGTACATTTTTTTTTTTTTATAGGTTTATCACTGTGAGCATGAAAAAAAAAAAAAAAAGTTTAACTGTAAGGATGTACAGTAGGTAAAAGATTTTAAAATTCTAACGGCAACTTAATCCCTGAAATTATTTACAAACCACTTGTGCAATCATGATATTAATGGTTGAAAAAACTTCTCTGGGATTGCTTTGTTCGGATATAGACATATATGGCTTTGCCATTGTTTTTTTGTAATTAGAAGGCTGCTAATTGCAGCTGTGCATCACACTTATTCAAGGCAGTGAAGGGGTTAATGTAACCGATAAGGAAAATAATATAGTAATGTAGGTATTACCCTCCTACCTAACATCTCCCAACAAAACAGCTATTTTCCCTCCCCACCATCTTAGGTAATGGCAAGTAGGAAGTTTAGGACTTTTTTTTTTTTTTTTTTTTTTAACGCCGTTACATTCCGTCCAAATTTTTCTGGGCTTTAACGCCGATGGACAGAATAAAACGGCCTAACCAGGTGGCTTTCCTGAAGCCACTGGCGATTCCCTGATGGGATTGCGGTCTGGAGGGCGTCCCTAGCATCATAGGGACGCCCCCCTGACGCAATCCCATCATTGAAATTTTGTGATCCCGTGCATGATCGCAAGATTTCAAATTGTTTACATCCGAACAGTTGTTACGATGTAGACACTTTAACCCTGGCAGTAAAGGGTTAATTATTTTTTTATTATTATTACTTTCTGCAGTATAGTGATCCCTCCTATATCCCTGGTCCCTTCTTCCAAAGAGATCACTAACCCCCCCCTCCCCTAGTGGCAGCCATCTTTGGTATTGGAGGCTGTCTTTCAATACCTAATTTATACATCTTTTTCATTTTGTTTTTTTAAAAAAAAAAAAAAAAAAAAAAAAAAAATTTTTGGAAGTGTAGTGGTTCCCCAACCTTCCCCCTCCCGGGTTTTATATAGGGCACTTCCTCCCCGTTCCACCCACATCCCTCCCTGTCCAATTTTTTTTCCAGTAGCATAGGGCCCCACCACACATCCTGCTGGCACCAACAGAGATCATTAGAGACACCATGTCACTGTCTAACAATCTGCCTTCATACAGTAACTGAGTACTGATCTCGCACCGCTACCATATGAAGGCAGATGCTGGAAGCCCAGGAACAGCAAGATTTATGACAAGGCGAATGCCCCGATCAGGTGCAGGGTTAAAGAGACATGAAACCCAAAAATGTTCCTTCATGATTCATACAGAACCTACCATTTTAAACAACTTTTCAATTTATTTTTCTCATCTAATTTGCTTACTACTCATGGCATCCTTTGTTGAAAAGCATACCTTGGTAAGCTCAGGAGCAAGGAACTAGTTTCTGTTTGGTGGTTGCACATATATGCTTCTGGTCATTGGTTGATGTGTTCAGCTAGCTCCCAGTAGTGCATTGCTGCTCCTTCAACAAAGGATATCAAGAGAATAAAACAATTGATAATAGAAGTACACTAGAACATTTTTAAAACTTGAATGTTCTATCTGAATCATAAGAGAAAAATGATAGGTTTCAAGTCCCTTGAACTGCACCACTTGCATTTATATATCCAGTGAGGTGTTTGTGCAGCACCCAACGTATAAATCAGTGAGGTGTTTGTGCAGCACCCAACGTATAAATCAGTGAGGTGTTTGTGCAGCACCTAATGTATAAATCAGTGAGGTGTTTGTGCAGCACCCAACGTATAAATGAGTGAGGTGTTTGTGCAGCACCCAACGTATAAATGAGTGAGGTGAGTGTTTGTGCAGCACCTAACGTATAAATCAGTGAGGTGAGTGTTTGTGCAGCACCTAACGTATAAATCAGTGAGGTGAGTGTTTGTGCAGCACCTAACGTATAAATCAGTGAGGTGAGTGTTTGTGCAGCACCTAACGTATAAATCAGTGAGGTGAGTGTTTGTGCAGCACCCAACGTATAAATCAGTGAGGTAAGTGTTTGAGCAGCACCTAACGTATAAATCAGTGAGGTGAGTGTTTGTGCAGCACCCAACGTATAAATCAGTGAGGTGAGTGTTTGTGCAGCACCCAACGTATAAATCAGTGAGGTGTTTGTGCAGCACCTAACGTATAAATCAGTGAGGTAAGTGTTTGAGCAGCACCTAACGTATAAATCAGTGAGGTGTTTATGCAGCACCTAACGTATAAATCAGTGAGGTGAGTGTTTGTGCAGCACCTAACGTATAAATCAGTGAGGTGTTTGTGCAGCACCTAACATATAAATCAGTGAGGTGAGTGTTTGAGCAGCACCTAACGTATAAATCAGTGAGGTAAGCGTTTGTGCAGCACCTAACGTATAAATCAGTGAGGTGAGTGTTTGACCAGCACCTAACGTATAAATCAGTGAGGTGAGTGTTTGTGCAGCACCTAACGTATTAATCAGTGAGGTAAGTGTTTGCGCAGCACTTACCCCTCTGTAATAAGAAAATAAATCAATACAGATAATAAACATTGAGGAATTTATTAAGCAGAATAACTAGAAATCACTGGAATATACAAATCATTTACATGTGACGCAGCTGAGAATTACTTGTTCTTGGTTAGACGACTTACAAGCGCGATTTCTGCGGCACTGGACCCAGCCACTTCTCACCTGAAAATAAAACAGATGATTAATATGGTCTCAGAAGAACTAATTACAGACACACGGCTCTTGCACGACGACAAGTGTTAGTAAGGAGCTCTTATAGAGAAAGAAATTACATGACCTAACTTGTAAGAACATTTAACTGTATGCCTAGTGACCCTGCAACTATGAGCTTGTTTCCATTGAGCCGTCAGCTACCAAAGTTGCCGGCAGCTAAAAGTAATTTACGGCTCCAATTTAGTAGCAGGTTTCCATTGATTAACTTAGTGCATTGCGTGCAGTCGCCCTTTTCGTGTAAGTGTAGGTTAGCGTGGTGTTAACGCTTCCACCCGATGCCAGATTTCTTGAAAATAAGTTACTATGGTAACCCAACCTTACACTACACTCAATCACATATATGGGGCTACATACAAGTGTGGCGCATATATTTTCCCTGTCGTTCACCGTTAAGATAAAATCAAACACCTAACGCATGCGCAATATCTCTCTCTCAACCTCCATCCACCACAATAACTAATAAATGCATTAACCCCTAATCTGCCAACCCCATCTCGCAAAGTATCTATCAAAGTTATTAACCCCTATTCCGCCATCCCCCCACAACGCAACCAACAAAATGTACTAACCCCTAATCCGCCATCTCCCCACAACGCAAATAACTAATCTAATCACTAAGCCCCCTAACCTAACACCCCTAAACTAACAACAATTACATAAAATAAAAAAATACTAAGTTACAATTAAAATAAAAATCATAACATTACTTAAAAAAAACTAAGATTAAATTAAAATAAATCTAAAATTACAAAAAAAAAAAAAATTAACCAAATTATCAAAAAAAATTAAAATAAAAGGGACAGTCTAGGCCAAAATAAACTTTCATGATTCAGATAGAGCGTGTAATTTTAAACAATTTTCCAATTTACTTTTATCACCAATTTTGCTTTGTTCTCTTGGTATTCTTAGTTGAAAGCTTAACCTAGGAGGTTCATATGCTAATTTCTTAGACCTTGAAGCCCACCTTTCAGATTGCATTTTAACAGTTTTTCACCACTAGAGGGTATTAGTTCACGTATTTCATATAGATAAAACTGTGCTCGTGCACGTGAAGTTATCTGGGAGCAGGCACTGATTGGCTAGACTGCAAGTCTGTCAAAAGAACTGAAAAAAGGGGCAGTTTGCAGAGGCTTAGATACAAGATAATCACAGAGGTTAAAAGTATATTATTATAACTGTGTTGGTTATGCAAAACTAGGGAATGGGTAATAAAGGGATTATCTATCTTTTAAAACAATAAAAATTCTGGTGTAGACTGTCCCTTTAAGCCTAATCTAATACTCGTATAAAAATAAAAAAGCCCCCCAAAATAAAACCACCCCCTAATTTAAGACTAAACTACCAATAGCCCTTTAAAAAGGGTCTTTTGTAGGGCATTGCCCTAAAGCGATCAGCTCTTTTACCTCAAAAATACAAATTAACCCCAAACAGTAAATCCTCCAACTCACCAAACCCCCCAAAATAAAAAAACCTAACACTAAAAAACCCCTAAGTTACCCATTGCCTCTAAAGGGGAATTTGTATGGGCATTGCCCTTAAAAGGGCAATCAGCTCTTTTGCAGCCCATTAAAATAAAATCTCTAAACTAAAAAAAAAAAGAGAAGTCTAACCCCCAAATAGGTACTCACAGTTCCTGAAGTTCGGCGGAGAAGGTCGTCTTCCAGGCGGCGATATTTTCATCCAGCACAGGGACCTCTTCTATCTTCATCCGGCGCAGAGCGGAGGTGGCCGCAGAACAAGACCGGCGGCCGCGGAGACATCCAGCGTGGAGGATCCTCTTCGTACAATTGTTGCCGCACACTGAAGTTTGAATACAAGGTACCCATTTTATATTTGGGGTACCTTGCATTCCTATTGCCTCAATAGGATGAGAGTTACTGAAATCCTATTGGCTAATTTGAAGATAGAAGAGGTCCCTGTGCTGGATGAAGATGTCGCCACCTGGAAGACGACCTTCTCCGCCAGACTTCAGGAACTGTAAGTACCGATTCGGGGGTTAAACTTAGGTTTTATTTTAATGGGCTGCAAAAGAGTTGATTGCCCTTTTAAAAGACAATGCCCATACAAATGTCCCTTTAGGGGAAATGGGTAACAGTTTTTTTTATTTTGGTGGGGTTTAATTTGTATTTTTGAGGTAAAAGAACTGATCGCTTTAGGGCAATGCCCTACAAAAGGCCATTTTAAGGGCTATTGGTAGATTAGGGGGTGTTTTTATTTTTGGGGCTTTTTTATTTTTATAGGAGTATTAGATTAGGTTTAAAAAAATTTTTTTTTAGATAGTTTGGTTGATTTTTTTGTAATTTTAGATTTATCTATTTTAATTTAATCTTAGTTTATTTTTAAGTAATGTTAGGATTTTTTATTTTAATTGTAACTTAGTATTTTTTATTGTATGTAATTGTGGTTAATTTAGGGGTGTTAGGTTGGGGATCTTCGTGATTAGATTAGTTATTTACGTTGTGGGGGGATGGCGGATTAGAAGTTAATAGTTTAAATAGGTTCAATGCGTTGTGGGGGGATGGCAGATTAGGGGTTAATAATTTAGAGGTACTTTGAGATGTGGGGGAATGGCGGTTTAGAGGTCAATACATTTATTATAAGTTGCGATGTGGGTGAATGGTGGTTTAGTGGTTAATACATTTATTATAAGTTGTGATGTGGGGGGTGGATGGCAAGATAGAGGGGTTTTGACGTGTCGGTTTATTTTTGGGAGGCAGGTTAGATTTCAATGGGAAAAAGGTCTCAAAAAACATAATTTATGTAAGAACTTACCTGATAAATTCATTTCTTTCATATTAGCAAGAGTCCATGAGCTAGTGACATATGGGATATACAATCCTACTAGGAGGGGCAAAGTTTCCCAAACCTCAAAATGCCTATAAATACACCCCTCACCACACCAACAACTCAGTTTAACGAATAGCCAAGTAGTGGGGTGATAAAAAAAGGAGTAAAAAAGCATACAAAAAGAGGAACTGGAAATATAATTGTGCTTTATATACAAAAACCATAACCACCATAAAAAAGGGTGGGCCTCATGGACTCTTGCCAATTTGAAAGAAAATAATTTATCAGGTAAGTTCTTACATAAATTATGTTTTCTTTCATGTAATTGGCAAGAGTCCATAAACTAGTGACGTATGGGATAGAAATACCCAAGATGTGGAGGACCACAGAAGAGTCACTAGAAAGGGAGAGATAAAATAAAAACAGCTATTTCCGCTGAAAAAAGAAAATTTATGCTTACCTGATAAATTTATTTCTTTTTTGACATGATGAGTCCACGGATCATCTTAATTACTAATGGGATATTCACCTCCTGGTCAGCGGGAGGCGGCAAAGAGCACCACAGCAAAGCTGTTAAATAGCTCCTCCCTTCCCTCCCACTCCAGTCATTCGACCAAAGTTAAGGATAGAAAGGAAAAAACCAAGGTGCAGAGGTGTCTGACGTTTATAATAACCAACAACTTGTCTTACAATAAACAGGGCGGGCCGTGGACTCCTCGTGTCAAAAAAAGAAATAAATTTATCAGGTAAGCATAAATTTTATTTTCTTTTTTATGACACGGAGTCCACGGATCATCTTAATTAATAATGGGATTCAATACCCAAGCTAGAGTACACAGATGATACGGAAGGGACAAGACAGGGAACCTAAACGGAAGGCACCACTGCTTGAAGAACCTTTCTCCCAAAAGCGACCTCAGCCGAGGCAAAAGTGTCAAATTTGTAGAACTTTGAAAAAGTGTGGAGAGGACCAAGTTGCAGCCTTGCAAATCTGTTCCACAGAAGCTTCATTTTTGAATGCCCATGAGGAAGCAACAGCCCTCGTGGAATGAGCCGTAACTCTCCCGTATTCAGGAGGCTGCTGTCCAGCAGTCTCATATGCAAAATGTACGATACTCTTCAGCCAAAAAGAAAGAAGTAGCCGTAGCTTTCTGTCCTGAGAAAATCACAAACAAAGAAGAAGACTGACGAAAGTCCTTAGTCGCCTGCAGGTAAAACTTTAAAGCACGGATCACGTCCAAATTGTGCAGTAGTCGTTCTTTCTGAGAAGGAGGATTAGGACACAATAAAGGAACAATAATATTCTGATTAATGTTCTGATCAGAAACAATTTTAGGAAGAAATCTTAATTTAGTACGTAAAACTACCTTATCTGAATGAAATATAAGGTAAGGGGACTCGTACTGCAATGCAGAGAGCTCTGATACTCTGCAAGCAAAAGAAATAGCAACAAGAATAAAAGTTTCCAAGATAACAACTTAATATCTAAGGACTGCATAGGCTCAAGCGGAGCACCTTGAAGAACTCTGAGAACCAAATTAAGACTCCATGTAGGGCTAACTGGCTTAAACACAGGCCTGATCCTGACCAAGCCCTGACAAAAGGATTGCACATCTGGAACATCAGTCAGACGTTTGTGTAATAGAACGGATAAGGCAGAAATATTACCCTTTAGGGAGCTTGTCAATAACCCTTTCTCCAAAACCTGTTGCAGAAAAGACAATTCTAGGAATCCTGACTCTACTCCAGGAGTATCCCTTGGATTCGCACCAACAGAGATACTTACGCCATATCTTAAGGAAAATCTTTCTATAACAGGCTTCCGAGCCTGAATCATGGTCTCTATGACCGAGTCAGAAAAGCCCTGCTTGGATAAAATTAAGCGTTCAATCTCCAAGCAGTCAGCCTCAGAGAAACTAGATTTGCGTGAAGGAAAGATCCTTGAATTAGAAGATCCTTCCTCAACGGAAGTCTCCAAGGTGGCAGAGACGACATGTCCACCAGATCTGCATACCAAATCCTGCAAGGCCAAGCGGGAGTAATGAGGATCCCCGAAGCCCTCCCCTGCTTGTTTTGAGTAATGACCCGAGGAAGAGAGCAAACGGAGGAATTAGGTAAGCTAGTCTGAAGGTCCAAAGAACCTCCAGGACGTCTATCAGAACCGCCTGAGAGTCCCAGAACTCCGAACCGTACCTCAGAGGTTTGGCCGTCTATCGAGATGCCATAAAATCTAGTTCCAGCTGACCCCATCTGAGGATCAGTTGGGGAAAAACTTCCGGATGGAGATTCCACTCCCCCGGAGGAAAAGTCTGTCTGCTGCTGAATTCCGCCTCCCAGTAGTCCAACCCTGAGATGCGGACCGCCGACAGACAATTCCACACACTTATTTTGCATACTTCTGTCATCTTAAGGAACTCCTTGTTCCTCTCTGAAGATTAATGTAACGCACTGAAGATATGTTGCCCAACTGGAACCTAATAAGCTAAACCAAGGCTAACTGGGGCCAGGCCAGAAGAACATTGAAGATCGCTCTCAGCTCCTGAATGCTATATGGGTAGAACAGATTCTGACTGATCACCAACTCCCTGAGCCCTTAGGGAGCCCTAGACTGCCCCCCATCCTAGAAGGTTGGCATCTGTTGTCACAATCACCCAAGATGGTCTGCAAAAGCAGGTTCCCTGGAAGAGATGATCCAGAGACAATCACCATTGAAGAATACCTCTTGTCTCCCGCTCCAGAGTTCGGGGAGATAAGTCCGCATAGTCTGAGGAGAAACCGAGCAAACGGGATGATGTCCATTTGTCGCCACCATCAACCCGATCACCTCCATGCACTGGCCACTGAAGACCGAGGAGTGGACTGAAGGGCTAGACAAATGTCGAAGATCTCTGATTTCCCGACTTCAGACAGAAAAATCATCATTTATAGGGAATCAATTATGGTTCCCCAGAAGGATACCCTTGTCCAAGGGACTAAGGAACTCCTTACCAAAATTACCTTCCATCTTAGATATTGCAGGAAGGATAACAATGTTTCCATGTGGGATCTTGTTTGAAAAGATGGCCCCTGGACTAGACTGTCGTCCAGCTAGGGCGCCCCAGCAATGCTCTGTAACCGAAGCACCGCTAACAACAAACTCAGAACCTTTGAGAAAATTCTGGGAGCTGTGGCAAGACCAAAGCCAGAAATTGGAAGCGTTTGTCTAGAAAGGCAGACCTTAGAAACCTGTGACTATCCCTATGAATGTGAACATGCAAGTACGCGTCCTTTAAATCCACCGTTGTCATAAATTGACCTTCTTGGACCCAAAGGAGAATGGAACAAATAGTTTCCATCTAGGACGGTACTCTTAGGAATTTGATCAAACTCTTGAGATCTAAAATAGAACTGAAGGTTCCCTCCGCTTTTTGGAAACACGACCAGATTAGAATAAAATCCCAGACCCCGTTCCTGAATTTGAACAGGAACTATCACTCCCAGGTTGGATAGGTCTCCTACACAGTGGAAGGACACCCTTACCTCTTATCTGGCTCCAGATAATCCTGAAAGCCAAAACCTACCTCCTGCTCAGAGGAAGAAGAAGAATAAATACCTTGAAATTTTGAAGGGAAAGAAAAAATTAATCCTAACCATAATCTTAATCTTTTTTCCCGATCCTTAAAGGAACAACTATCCTCTAAGGCAGTGCTTTCCAAACTGTGTGTCGGGACACACTAGTGTGTCGGCAGCAGTGTGTAGGTGTGTCCCTGCTTCAGCACAAATTTTTTTAAATTTAATTTTTTTTTTACATTTTTTTTTTGGTTTCTGACTTTCCACCTGCCTGCTTCGCATATCACATGGTTGACACGTGATTGATACCTAGGGGGTCACAGATCATCTTAACCTATTGGCGCAGCTCAGTGGGAACTGAAACTATTCCCATTGGCGGCACTTTGGCTCCTGACTGCACGTGTAGTCTCCTTAATTGGCTCGTGACTGCATGTGTAGTGTCCTTAATCGTCTCGTGACTGCACGTGTAGTCTCCTTAATCGGCTCGTGACTGCATGTGTAGTCAGTAAGTGGGACAGCAGTGTGTTTGCAGCGCGGGCAGTAGTCAGTCGGACTCACCGAGCTCTGAGGGTGGCAGCTTAAACGCTGAGCTGAAGTCAGAGGGGTTGTTTTGCAACTACTAGCTCCCAGTAGTGCATTGCTGCTCCTGATATATGGATAGGAAGGAGAAGCTTAAAAATGCTTGATGATGTAAGGCGAGTGTCTTTATCTAATATTCCACCAAATATTCTGAAATTGTGTTCATCCCATCAACCTCATACATCCCATTAAAATATTAAGTAGCTGTTGGTGTTAAACTTTTTTTAATTCTTGCACACTTACATACTGTTACTTGTAAATACATTTTGTTATTACATCATTTATGTACGTGTCCGTATCTCTTAAAACAAGTTAGTTTTACCTCCTGTTTGCCAGTACAACTGAATTACTGTGTCGCGAAATGATGTAGGTCTAAAAACTGTGTCGCCAACATAAAAAGTTTGGAAAGCTCTGCTCTAAGGGATAGTAGGTTTCCCAGCTAGCGTGGAAATTGTCCCTTCCACCTTGGGTACCGTCTGACAAGACTCCTTGAAAGAGTCCGCTATGGATAAACATCTCTTCCAAATACAGGAAATGGAGCCAAAAGGGATACCCGTTCTCTCCCATTACTTAACAAAGATCTTGGAAACTCGATCTACGTCATAAGATTAACAACAACCATGGTGTTGTAGTCCTGAGTAGCTAAAAACTCCTTACGTAACAGACAGAGGTGTTCTGGCTAAAATCTGAAAGAAACTACTTCAGTATAAGCAGGAGGAATTATACGGTCAGAAACTGAGATTTTATCCTCAGATGCTACCGAAGTATCCCCTTCCTCATGCCTGGGAGGGGACTTCTAGGATAGCAATAACCGTGACAGAAACCTTGCTCAGTGAATGATTAGTTTTCCTCTTGCGCTCTCCCTGCAGTATGGGAAAAGCCGACAACGCGAAGCGATGCCTTGCAAGATAACTCTAGGAGAAGTCTTTGTGGAGGAAGCGCAGGACACTGGTTAAATGGACGCTAAGTTTTTAGGACACTTGAGGAGAAGGCTGCAGAATATATTGAACATTGTCATAATGCATCTTGAACATCAAGACAATGCTGGCTCTGAAAAAGAGGTTTACCTCTGTACTGTAAAACAGCATAAATTGTGTCTTTACATGTTAAAGGTAACGACTTAAGTCTGCTTTACATCTATTCCATTCACATTAGATATGAGAATTAACATGTTGAAGGACCTGGAATGTCTGGATTCACAGATTGATCAATAAAATATCGGGTGTTACCGTGTCTTTAAACTATTTTTCAACCAAAAATAATTCTGAAGCGTTTAATACAGACATCCCTAGACCTCAGCTTAAGTCCTGCCGACGTGTCTGCTTGCCACCAGAAGGGGAATTAACACCTAGTAAAATCCAGACTCCCTAGTAACGTCTTAACTAATGCCTTAAACAACAGAAAGTAAAGTCTCTCTGCTGCAACACCTCACTTTATCACTTCCGATCACTAACGTAGGCAAAGAGAATGACTGGAGTGGGAGGGAAGGCAGGAGCTATTTAACAGCTTTGCTGTGGTGCTCTTTGCCGCCTCCTGCTGACCAGGAGGTGAATATCCCATTAGTAATTAAGATGATCCGTGGACTCATAGGGTCATAAAAATGAAAATTAAATCCACAAAAAATAAGTCTCATAAATTTCACATAAATTTCAAGAAAAAAAACAAAACTTAAATTATAAGCAGAAGAATCAAACAGACAGCTGCCTGAAGAACTTTTCTACCAAAGACTGCTTCAGAAGAAGCAAATACATCAAAATGGTAAAATTTAGTAAATGTATGCAAAGACCAAGTTGCTGCTTTGCAAATCTGATCAACCGAAGCTTCATTCTTAAAAGCCCAAGAAGTGGCGACTGATCTAGTAGAATGAGCTGTTATTCTCTGAGGCGGAGACTGTCCTGCCTCCAAAAAAGCCTTGTGAATCAAAAGCGTTAACCAAGATGCCAAAGACATGGCAGAGGCTTTCTGACCTTTCCTAGGATCAGAAAAAACAACAACAAATAGACTAGAAGTCTTCCTGAAATCTTTAGTAGCTTTGACATAATATTTTAAAGCTCTTACAGCATCCAAAGAATGTAAATATCTTTCAAGAGAATTCTTAGGATTAGGACATAAAGAAGGAACAACAATTTCTCTACTAATGTTGTTAGAATTCACAACCTAAGGAAGAAATTTAAACAAAGTCCGCAAAACAGCCTTATCCTGATGGAAAATCAGAAAAGGAGACTCACAAGAGAGAGCAGACAATTCAGAAACTCTTCTAGCTGAAGAGATAGCCAAAAGAAACAACACTTTCCAAAAAAGTAGTTTAATATCCAAAGAATGCATAGGCTCAAAAGACAGAGCCTGTAAAGCCTTCAAAACCAAATTAAGACTCCAGGGAGGAGAGATTGATTTAACAACAGGCTTGATGCAAACCAAAGCCTGAACAAAACAGTGAATATCTATAAAAATAAAACAGAAAGAGCAGAAATTTGTCCCTTTAAAGTACTTGCAGACAAACCTTTATCCAAACCATCCTGAAGAAACTGTAAAATTCTAAAAGAATGCCAAGAGAATTTATGAGAAAAACACCATAAAATATAGGTTTTCCAAACCCGATAATATATCTTCCTTGAAACAAAATTAGGAGCCTGTAGCATAGTATTAATCATTAAGTCAGAGAAACCTCTATGACTAAGGACTAAGCGTTCAATTTCCATACCTTTAAATTTAGCGATTTGAGATCCTGATGGAAAAACGGCCCTTGAGACAGGTCTGCCCTTAAAGGAAGTGGCCATGGTTGGCAACTGGACATCCGAACAAGATTCGCATACCAAAACCTGTGAGGCCATGCTGCAGCTATCAGAAACACATGCGATTGTTCCATTATGATCTTGGAGATCACCCTTGGAAGGAGAACTAGAGGCGGAAAAATGTAAGCAGGTTGGTAAAACCAAGGAACTGCTAACGCATCCACCATCTCCGCATGAGGATCCCTGGACCTGGAAAGGTACCTGGGAAGCTTCTTGTTTAGATGGGAAGCCATCAGATCGATTTCGGGAAGACCCCACATCTGTACAATCTGACAAAATACATCTGGATGGAGAGACCATTTCCATGGATGTAAAGACTGACGACTGAGATAATCCGCTTCCCAATTGTCTACACCTGGGATATGGATCGCAGAAATTAGACAGGAGTTGGATTCCGCCCAAGAAAATATCCGAGATACTTCTTTCATTCATCGCTAAAGGACTACGAGTCCCCCCCCTGATGATTGACATATGCCACAGTTGTGATATTGTCTGTCTGAAAACGAATGAATGATTCTCTCTTTAATAGAGGCCAAGCATGAAGAGCCCTGAAAATAGCAGAGAGTTCTAAAATATTGATTAGAATCCTCAAGAGGTGAGGTTACCAAACTCCTTGTGCTGTCAGAGACACCCAGACAGCTCCCCAACCTGTGAGACTCGCATCTGTTGAAATCACAGTCCAGGAAAGATGAACAAAAGAGGCCCCATGAATAATCCGATGATGTCCAACCACCAGGACAGAGAGAGTTGAATGTTGGGATTTAAGTAAATCAACTGTGATATACGAGTATAATCCCTGCACCATTGATTCAGCATACAAAGCTGTAGAGGTCTCATATGAAAACGAGCAAAGGGGATCACGTACGATGCTGCAGTAATGAGACCTAAAACTTCCATGCACATAGCCACTGAAGGCAATGATCGAGACTGAAGGTTTCGACAGGCAGAAACCAATTTCATTCGTCTCTTGTCTGTTAAAGACAGAGTCATGGACACTGAATCTATCTGGAAACCTAAAAAGGTGACCCTTGTCTGAGGAATCAAGAAACTTCGGTAAAATAATCCTACAACCATGTTTTTGAAGAAACAACACAAGTTGATTTGTGTGAGATTCTGCTAAATGAAAAGATTGAGCCAGATATTGCCCAAATAAGGAAACACTGCAATACCCTGCTCTCTGATTACAGATAGAAGGGCACCGAGAACCTTCAAAAAGATTCTTGGAGCTGTTGCTAGGTCAAATGGAAGAGCAACAAATTGGTAATGCTTGTCTAGAAAAGAAAATCTCAGAAACCGATAGTGGTCTGGATGAATCGGAATGTGAAGATACGCATCCTGTAAGTCTATTGAGGACATGTAATGACCTTGCTGAACAAAAGGCAGAATAGTCCTTATAGTCACCATCTTGAAAGTTGGGACCCTTACAAATTGATTAAAAAACTTCAGATCCAGAACTGGTCTGAAAGAATTTTCCTTCTTCGGGACAATGAATAGATTTGAATAAAAACTCAGACCCTGTTCCAGAAGTGGAACTGGTACAATTATTCCTGAAAGCTCTAGATCTGAAACACACTTCAGAAAGACCTGAGCTTTCACAGGATTTGTTGGAACGTGTGAGAGAAAGAAAATCTCACAGGAGGTCTTATTCTGAAAACTATTAGATACCCCTGAGAAACAATATTCTGAATCCAATGATTCTGAATGGAACCTGCCCAATTGTCTTGAAATAATTTCAATCTGCCCCCACCAGAAGAACTGGATTAAGGGCTGCACCTTTATGCAGACTTGGGGGCTGGCTTTGGTTTCTTATAAAGACTTGGATTTATTCCAACTCGAAGATGGCTTCCAATTGGAGCCAGAGTCTTAAGGGAAGGAATGGTTTTCTGTTCTCTATTCTGAAAAAAGGAACGAAACCGATTAGAAGCTTTAGATTTACCCTTAGACTTTTTATCTTGGGGTAAAAAAAACTTCTTTCCCCCCAGTAATAGTGCAAATAATAGAATCCAACTGGGAACCAAACAAATTATTACCCTGGAATGATATAGTAACCTAGATTTAGATACCATGTCAGCATTCCATGATTTGAGACATAAAGCTCTTCTAGCTAAAATAGCGAAATAAATAAATTTAACATCAATCTTGATGCACTGGAAAGATAAGAACACAAAGTGCATCCCAGATTCAAGGTAAAAAGTTTTATACTTTATTTGTGCACACAATCTATTGCACTTACAAGAGATCCATATAAAAATTGCCTTATGAAGTAGCTTGAAGGGAAAGTCTCTCTGCTCCACAGGATTCAACAGATGACAACTCCTGCTCCTCTTAAGACTATATAGATCCACAGACTCCTCCAATCAAAGCACTTTCGTTAAAAAAACAACTTAAAAATCCGGCTTATAAGTCTAGCTTAAAAATGTCTCTTATTCAGTGCCAAGTCTTGTCTTTAAAATTAGACCGTTCTGTCTACGCGTTTTTCGTTTGTCCTTTGCAAACTTTTTCAAGACAATGAACGTGTATTACTCATATGAGGATCCCCTCCTTAAATAGGGCTTTGCCTGCTCCACCTCTTCCTGTCACTACGTGGAACCAAAACAAACACACACCCTAGCCATGTGCAATATGTAAACAGCCCTATACAGCAATAAACATCTACTTAAAAATATAAACATCTAAATGATAAATTACTTAGCGATTAAATTTCTAGACATTCTTCTCTTATTAGAAACAGTACAGCATATGTCTGTTATCAGTAACCACATCTATATATGATTAACTGTATGACTGTGTATTCATAATGTTGCCATCAACAAGTCCCGTCCTTTCTATTATATATATCAATTGCGAATAGCCCTCTACTAACCTCTTCGGCGATCCTGATGTTATATTAGTCAAACTTCTGACCTGCTATGTGTGACCGGGACCCTATTGTATGGCAATATTATGCTCTATGACACCCCTTTCCTTTGCAACGGTACATTTCTCAAAGTATCAACAGTACACGCCCCCTATTACCTTTTCGCCGATCCTTCTATTCTATTGGTCAAACCGCTTGCCTTGATTCATATGGTCCAGAACCCTATTGTGCGGCGATGTTGTGTTCTATTTGTTATGCCTCTTACCTTTCTACGTTCATTACGTCAATGTACACAGCACACGCCTCCTACTAACCTATTCACAGATCAAACAGCTGACCTGGTATATCTTGCCGGGACCCTTATTGTGTGGCAGTGCTTGTTCTATTCGCTACTCGGCTCATTGCCCACAAAGTAAACACTACACGCCCCTTTCTCAGCCACTGTCCCGTATATTCTTAACCATTTCTATTGTTATTAATGCCCACTGTACTAAAGCTTATTTTTTGAGTGAATTTGAAATACAGGTAGCCCTCAGTTTACGCCGGGGTTAGGTTCCAGAAGGAATGGTTGTAAATCGAAACCGTTGTAAATTGAAACCCAGTTTATAATGTAAGTCAATGGGGAGTGAGGGAGATAGGTTCCAGGCCCCTCTCAAAATTGTCATAAGTAACACCTAATACATTATTTTTAAAGCTTTGAAATGAAGACTTTAAATGCTAAACAGCATTATAAACCTAATAAAATAATCACACAACACAGAATATATAATTAAACTAAGTTAAATGAACAAAATTTTTTGCTAAACAGCATTATAAACCTAATAAAATAATCACACAACACAGACTTCACTTGCATTTTTCTGCAAACAGTTCTTTCTATGCATTCCAATCTGGACTGATTTATAGACAGGAAGAGCTTGTTCCTTTAAAATCTGCTCGATAGCTCAGGTCTGGTTAAACTGATTAATTTCAGCTTGCTTGGCTTTGCTGCAACACAAGCGGACAGCTCCACCTACTGGCTATTTTAATAAATGCACTGCTTCTCAATGCTTTTCAATTGCAGTCACATGACTGGGAAAAAAAGGTTGTTATTCTGAAACGGTGTAAATTGAACCGTTGTAAAACGAGGGCCACCTGTATATATTTTATTATCTAGATTCCCATTACACTAAATTCTTAAATTCTTATTGTTCTAAAAATTACTTTCAACCTATTAAACAATTTACCTGAACCCACCAACAAGGCTAATTCTAATCTTGATCTATTTGTTACGTGGACCTTTGTTTTTGTATGTGAACTTAAAACTCAGCAGTTAGCTATTGTACCCTACTGCACCCCTCATAGCAGCCTCTATATTATGCTCATTAGTGTTAATTAACCAACTTATGACTAAACCTACGGTATTAAATAATCAATATACATCCTTATTGAGTTATGGTATAATACACACTTCTCCTTAAATTTATATAGGTGTTTAAAAACTTATTTTTACTGGACAAGAGTTTATAACATAAAAGCCTGTAAGTCTAGATCTATGTTCAAGCCCTTAGGGGTAAGGCTTTCTAATTCTTGAATCCATCTTGTCTCCTTTTTTCTCAATGTAATCAGCCTCTGATGAGGATTTTCCCCTACAGGTACCACTTCTAAAATACTGATGCGTAGGCTGCTCGGATCTTTATTGTGATGGACTCTAAAGTGGTCAGATACACTATGGGTTCTTAAACCTATTTCAATATTGTTTAGATACTCATAACATCTCCTCTTTATTTTCCGTTTCGTTCTCCCTACGTAAATCCTCCCACATCCACATGTTAAACCGTAGACTACAAATGTGGAGTGGAGTTGCATGTTCCTCTACATTTGATCTGCATCCATTTGGTATTGTTCCAGTTCATCCAGTTTGATGATATCAAAAATAGCATCACAGATTAAATGATTAGCATGTTGAAGCAAACAATGCTATGCAAATCAGAATATTTTTCCCTATGTGCTAAGCTATCCAACCAAAAAGTTGTTGCAGCCGCAAAATCAGCCATAGAAATAGCAGGTCTGAGAATATAGCCAGAATGTAAATAAGCTTTCCTTAGATAAGATTCAATTTTTCTATCTAAAGGATCCTTAAAAGAGGTACTATCTTCCATAGGAATAGTAGTACGCTTAGTAAGAGTAGAAATAGCCCCATCAACGTTAGCGACTTTTCCCCAAAACTCTAATTTAGCTACTGGCAAAGGATACAACTTTTTAAACCTTGAAGAAGGAACAAAAGAAGCACCAAGCTTAGACCATTCCTTAGCAATCACATCAGAAATAGCACCAGGAACAGGAAAAACCTCAGGAGTAATCACAGGAGGTTTATAGACAAAATTTAAACGTTTACTGGATTTATTATCAAGAGGTCCAGACTCCTCAATATCCAAAGTTATCAACACTTCTTTTAACAAAGAACGAATATACTCAATCTTAAAAACATAAGATGATTTATCAGTGTCAATATTTGAAGTAGGATCTTCTGAATCAGAGAGATCCTCATCAGAGGTGGATATATCAGTATGTTGTCGGTCATTACAAATTTCATCAGTATTATGAGTAGTTTTAAAAGACCTTTTACGTTTATTTGAAGGCGGTATAGCAGCCATAGCCTTCTGTATCGCATCAGCAATATAATTTTTCATATCAACAGGGATATCATGAACATTAGATGTTGAAGGAACAACAGATACTGTACTAGCACTAATAGAAACCTTTTCTGCATGCAAAAGCTTATCATGATATTCTCCACTAGCTTACAACAGATACACTTAGATTTGGTAGAACTGTGTTCAGGCAGCATGGCTCCTACAGCAGCTTCTGAGACAGAATCAGATTGAGACATCTTGTAAAATGTAAAAGAAAAAATAACATTTAAACAGAAACATCTTATTTCCACATATAGCGGTTTCAGCAATGGAAAAAAATGCAAATGCTAAAAAGCAAATAGCATAGCAAATTCGTGCCAAACAACCTGGCGTCAACTAAGACGCAGGAAATGGCGAACTTGCGTCACTACAGACGCACATTCACGTTAAAAAAATTCTCATGCAAGAATGATGCAATAAAAAACAGCATTTTGTGCCCTCGCAAGCCTAATTTGCCCGCAAGTTTTCAAAGAAAAAACAAGTCAAATTTAAAGAAAAAGACTATACCCCAGGTAAGACAGACTTCCTAAAACATGATTCCCATAACGAAACTGCCAGACTGCAAAGGGAAATACACATAGACCGGACTCATGGCAAATATAAGTAAAATACATATATCTAAAACTCTATATTAATACATAAAGCGCCAAACCATAGCTGAGAGTGTCTTAAATAACGATACATACTTACCGAAAGACACCCATCCACATATAGCAGATAGCCAAACCAGTACTGAAAACTATCAGCAGAGGTAATGGTATATAAGATTATATCGTCAATCTGTAAAGGGAGGTAGGAGATGAATCCCTACGACCGATAACAGAGAACCCTTGAAAAGATTTCCCGCGAGGGAAAGCATAAAATCAATAGGCGATATTCTCTTCACATCCCTCTGACAAACACTGCACTCTGAGAGGAATTGGGCTTCAGAATGCTTAGAAGCGCTTATCATAGAAGAAATCATAAAAATCAAGCACAAACTTACTTCACCACCTCCATAGGAGGCAAAGTTTGTAAAACAAACTGAATTGTGGGTGTGGTGAGGGGTGCATTTATAGGCATTTTGAGGTTTGGGAAACTTTGCCCCTCCTGGAAGGATTGTTTATCCCATACGTCACTAGCTCATGGACTCTTGCCAATTACATGAAAAAGTTCCTTTTCCCTATTTTACACCTAGTTGAGCTGGGTATAAATTTCTGTTAATGTTTCGGCAGCCTCCGACAGTGTATTAAATGTTTACGCGGTCATTGGAAACCTGGTATCATTTATAGATTAGCGGCTTCTGATGTTTTGTATGGGACACGAAAAAAATTTCGCCAGACAGAGTCTGGTTGCCAAAATTGAGGTATAACGGGCTGTTGAAAGCAGTCGGTGAACGATAGTGCTTCCGACAGCATATTTATCGGTTTGCGAGTGAACGCAAACCTAATTACGGCTTAATGGAAACGAGCCCTATGTGTTTAAACCCTGCAGATGGGTTAAATACAGTTAAAGTAATGCTTGGGAGGTGCAAAGAGAACTGCTAGTCCTGAGCAGAAACGGATGCGAACCCAATCAGCAGTGCTAGTCACATAACACAGTGGCAGTTCTTAAACCATGTGTTTAACATATTAGCTGTGGTTTAAACACTTACAGTAGATATGAAGGGTCGCTAGTGATCAAAGGACATGGTCTAAATAATTCAAGCAAATCACTATATTTTACCCTTTAATGTTGCGTTTATAATCGGACATTTTAACAAAATAAAGAGCAGCAGCTGAGTGCGTTAGAACCTTACAGGGATAATATGTAAACCTGGCACATATCAGCAAGTTATCACCGCTCCTTAAAGGTTCTGCATACAAAATACGCTGCAGACCAGGGACACACCCCATGTAAAGCCTCTTGAGGTTTATCTAGTCTCCTATGCTGTCAGAGACAGGTATAAAAGAGCTCCTGCACTGATCAAGCAATCACTGTAGCACGTAGGAGGGAAAATCATAGTATTTACGTCAGCCTCTCTTGGGCTGGGGAACTACAGGTACAAGCAGGTAAAACAAATAATTAGAGTTAAAGGGACATAATACTCATATGCTAAATCACTTGAAACTGATGCAGTATAACTGTAAAAAGCTGAGAGGAAAATATCACCTGAGCATCTCTATGTAAAAAAGGAAGATATTTTACCTCACAATATACTCAGCTCAGCAGAGTAAGTTCTGTGTAAAAAGTTACTCAGCTGCAGGTAAAAAAAAAAAAAAAATGAACAGCAGCCAATCAGCATCAGCAGTGCTGAGGTCATCAACTCTTTTACAGTGATCTCATGAGATTTTATAGTAAACTTCCTTAAACTGAATAGGGAAATAGGAGGAGTGTGCACAGAAGCTCACTCCCTTAGCTGTCCCGGGACAGACATACTGATTTGCTGCTTAGAAGTCCTTTACAATGGGATGTGGCTACTGAGGAACTTTTGAGGTAAAATATCTTTCTTTTTTACATAGAAATGTTCAGGTGATATTTTCTAGTCAGCTTTTTACAGCTATGCTGCATCACTTTCAAGTGTTTCAACATTTGGGTATCATGGCACTTTAAAAAAAATGTTTTTATTTTACATAATTAACTAAATATATATATATATATATATATATAAAAAATATATCCCTCTCTTTTTCTAATGAAATATTTTATGGTAAATTACACTTTGGGTTTACTGTTAAATAGTTTGATATATAGGGTCTCGTACACATATACAGAAAGGTCTCAATGAGGAAACACAGCTAGTGAGAACTCCAGGAGCTGCTTCTATTTGCCTAGAATGTGCCCAGAGAAGAGCATCCTGCAATATAATGCACAGCCCCACAATACCAGGCACATGGCAAACCCCAGACGTATGTTTCAGCCTCGCTTAGGCTTTGTCAGTGGGTGCAGTCACATCCTTCTGGGCACATCTGGTGTTATTGCTCTCACCCTCAGAGGATATATTCTCCAGAGTCTGCTGTTTGTTATGGCTAAAATGGGTGTCAGGAGATGCCAATCTACATACAAGTTCCTGCAGTGACAAGTAAAGTTTGTGTTGTGTAACGTTGTCCCTACTGGGAGCGGACTACTGGGCAGTAATGCCCCCCTATTTAGCTACAGACACCACCGGCAATCTCAGGCTATACCGCCTCACTTTAGCACTAATGCCCCCCTATTCAGCTACAGACACCGCCTGCACTCTCAGGCTATACCGCCTCACTTTAGTACTAACGTCCCCCTATTCAGCTACAGACATCACCGGCACACACAGGCTATACCGCCTCACTTTAGTACTAACGCCCACCTATTCAGCTACAGACACCGCCTGCACTCTCAGGCTATACCGCCTCACTTTAGCACTAATGCCCCCCTATTTAGCTACAGACACCACCGGCACTCTCAGGCTATACCGCCTCACTTTAGTACTAACGCCCACCTATTCAGCTACAGACACCGCCTGCACTCTCAGGCTATACCGCCTCACTTTAGCACTAATGCCCCCCTATTTAGCTACAGACACCACCGGCACTCTCAGGCTATACCGCCTCACTTTAGTACTAACGCCCACCTATTCAGCTACAGACACCGCCTGCACTCTCAGGCTATACCGCCTCACTTTAGCACTAATGCCCCCCTATTCAGCTACAGACAACTCCTGCACTCTCAGGCTATACCGCCTCACTTTAGCACTAACGTCCCCCTATTCAGCTACAGACACCACCGGCACACACAGGCTATACCGCCTCACTTTAGCACTAATGCCCCCCTATTCAGCTACAGACACCACCGGCACACACAGGCTATACCGCCTCACTTTAGCACTAATGCCCCCCTATTCAGCTACAGACAGCACCAGCACTCTCAGGCTATACCGCCTCACTTTAGCAGTAACGCCCCCCTATTCAGCTACAGACACCACTGGCACACACAGGCTATACCGCCTCACTTTAGTACTAACGCCCACCTATTCAGCTACAGACACCGCCTGCACTCTCAGGCTATACCGCCTCACTTTAGCACTAACGTCCCCCTATTCAGCTACAGACACCACCGGCACACACAGGCTATACTGCCTCACTTTAGCACTAATGCCCCCCTATTCAGCTACAGACAGCACCAGCACTCTCAGGCTATACCGCCTCACTTTAGCAGTAACGCCCCCCTATTCAGCTACAGACAGCACCGGCACTCTCAGGCTATACCGCCTCACTTTAGCACTAACGTCCCCCTATTCAGCTACAGACACCACCGGCACACACAGGCTATACTGCCTCACTTTAGCACTAATGCCCCCCTATTCAGCTACAGACAGCACCAGCACTCTCAGGCTATACCGCCTCACTTTAGCAGTAACGCCCCCCTATTCAGCTACAGACAGCACCGGCACTCTCAGGCTATACCGCCTCACTTTAGCAGTAACGCCCCCCTATTCAGCTACAGACAGCACCGGCACTCTCAGGCTATACCGCCTCACTTTAGCACTAACGCCCCTTCCCTACTTAGCTACAGACAGCATCAGCACTCTCAGGCTATACCGCCTCACTTTAGCACTCACACCCCCTTATTCAGCTACAGACACCACCGGCACTCTCAGGCTATACCGCCTCATTTTAGCAATAACTGAACGCTAAACCTAAGAGACAGTGGGTCTTATACAATTATATAAAACTTACCCAGCTGGTGCGCTATTAATTCAAAGCGATCCGACCCGAAGTACATGTGAGGCTTGCCATCAATGTGAGCCACGAGAGTGGGCATCCCGAACGCCTGCGAAAAGAAGAGACAGACAGCAGCATATAAGGGACAGAAAGACAATATCTAAATATGGTCAAACAAAAAGGTTAATATACATTTAAAGGGACATTCTATTTTGCAATTGTAATTTTTGTATTTCGTGGCACTATTGCTCATATCTTTGACACAAAAGCTGACACTGATTTATATTTTCAAAATGTTCTATATTGCTAGAAGTTTTTAGTATTGTATCAACGCTCGCTGTTAAAGCAACAGTGTACTGTAAAATTGTCAGCCCTTCAAAGTGTTCCCAATGGGGGTGTATTAAATCATTTTGTCATCTGAAAAAGCTGCATTTTCTCCACCTATACTAAAAAGGCCAATACTGCGGTAATGGTTACAGAAAATTTATGTAAACAAGAGGCATCAAAAGAAATAAGTTTCCCTGTGTAAGTAGAATGGCCCATTATATAGTGTTCCTGAATCAGCTTGCATGAGTACACTATCTGTTTAACTGTGTTTAGCTACTGCAAAGGGGTTTAACACACAGTTAAGGAGCTAAAATACATTAGCCAATCAGGCTATGGCATATGCATGTAGCCACCAATTACCAGCTGTGATCTGCTCAGGACTGTCTTGGCAGTGGACTTTTAACCCTTACAGAGAGATTAAAACAAGTCATTAAAGTGAAGGTAAAGTTTAGACTTACTGAAGACAACAATGCATTTCTAAATATTACCATAATGTAATCGCTACGTTTTTTTTCTACATTACAGCAATAGTTTTAAAACAATATATACTTTTAAATCCCTACCGTTTATGTGCTGACTCCTCCCAGTCCCTATTTCCGCGTTCTCCGTTTTGCTACGTATAGAGCGGTCCCACCCGCTCTCTACGTCTCTCAAAAGCGCGTTCCCTATGCTGCCTTACACTGCGCATGCGCTAGTCGCCAATTCAGCTTTCATGTGCTAATCGCCGATGCCGCTTAGGATTCCTATCTGCAAGTAAGACGCATGTGTGAAACGGGAGGGCACACGGTTTTCAATCTGAAGAAAATTTTAATAGCGCATGTGCAGATGATTAAAGGGGCGGATGACGTGGAGTAGGTTGCCTAACGGACAAAATTTCAATTGGATTAGATAAAAACGTGATCTAGAGGTAAAAAAAAATAAAAAAATATTATGGGTTGAATTAGTGGACATCTTGAAATTGCTTTATAAAAGGTGATAACTTTATTTCTATGAAAATATATAACAAATGATGAATGAAACATATTGATTTTACACACAGAATGATATACTTGATCGAGATTAAGTGAACTTTACCATCACTTTAAATATAGAATTACAAGCAGGTATTTATGTAATGATAAAATGATCTAAAACACTAAAGCAGAATATTACTGCCCTATCGTGTACTCAAAAATGTCCTGCGTATAACGAAGCAGCATTTACACGTCAAAAAAAATATTTTTCATGAAAAAAAAGAATGAATATCTGTTGAACTAATAATGCAGTATTAGTATATACTGTTCTTTTGATAAGACCATCTGCCTCTGCTTTCCTAGAGAAGATGGACACACCACCTTTTTAAGCTCTCTCTTTTAGATGATACAAAGAAAGTAAAGTTTACTTCAATGTCCCTTGAAATGCAACACAACAGGAGAGGTGGTCTCCTCAATTCTACCATCAGCACCTGATACCCAGTTCTTGCTACCTACTCCTTCACCAGGCCCTGCCCTCACACCCATAGCCCTGCCCCCAAGCTCCTCCTGCCCATGACCCTGCCCCCCACACCCATAGCCCTGCCCCCAAGCTCCTCCTGCCCATGACCCTGCCCCCCACACCCATAGCCCTGCCCCCAAGCTCCTCCTGCCCATGACCCTGCCCCCCACACCCATAGCCCTGCCCCCAAGCTCCTCCTGCCCATGACCCTGCCCCCCACACCCAAAGCCCTGCCCCCAAGCTCCTCCTGCCCATGACCCTGCCCCCCCCACCCATAGCCCTGCCCCCAGCTCCTCCTGCCCATGACCCTGCCCCCCCCGCCCATAGCCCTGCCCCCAGCTCCTCACACCCATAGCCCTGCCCCCAGCTCCTCTCACCCATAGCCCTGCCCCCAGCTCCTCTCACCCATAGCCCTGCCCCCAGCTCCTCTCACCCATAGCCCTGCCCCCAGCTCCTCTCACCCATAGCCCTGCCCCCAGCTCCTCTCACCCATAGCCCTGCCCCCAGCTCCTCTCACCCATAGCCCTGCCCCCAGCTCCTCACACCCATAGCCCTGCCCCCAGCTCCTCTCACCCATAGCCCTGCCCCCAGCTCCTCTCACCCATAGCCCTGCCCCCAGCTCCTCTCACCCATAGCCCTGCCCCCAGCTCCTCTCACCCATAGCCCTGCCCCCAGCTCCTCACACCCATAGCCCTGCCCCCAGCTCCTCACACCCATAGCCCTGCCCCCAGCTCCTCACACCCATAGCCCTGCCCCCAGCTCCTCACACCCATAGCCCTGCCCCCAGCTCCTCACACCTATAGCCCTGCCCCCAGCTCCTCACACCCATAGCCCTGCCCCCAGCTCCTCACACCCATAGCCCTGCCCCCAGCTCCTCACACCTATAGCCCTGCCCCCAGCTCCTCACACCCATAGCCCTGCCCCCAGCTCCTCACACCCATAGCCCTGCCCCCAGCTCCTCACACCCATAGCCCTGCCCCCAGCTCCTCACACCTATAGCCCTGCCCCCAGCTCCTCACACCCATAGCCCTGCTCCCAGCTCCTCACACCCATAGCCCTGCCCCCAGCTCCTCACACCTATAGCCCTGCCCCCAGCTCCTCACACCCATAGCCCTGCCCCCAGCTCCTCACACCCATAGCCCTGCCCCCAGCTCCTCACACCTATAGCCCTGCCATCATTTTCTCACCCCATATTTCAGAGCCTCATCAGTGGTTTCCTTGAGTTTGTTTTTTACAGAGGGCAATGAGATTTGTTCCAGCAGCTTGCTGGTCTGATCCTCAGGCAGTCCGGCCTTTCTTGCAGCCTGAAAAGCATAAATTAAGAAATTGTCACAACACCTGCACAGTTCTTCTTACCCAACCACAGAAAGATAAGCAGTTGCAATGCAATGCCCAGCTATCTCTCACCTCTAATATACTGGCAGGCTCAGTAATATCCTTGTCCTGTGGGGAGAGATGAAATCATTACACAATACAGAATAATAAACCCACTGTGTACCATTTAAGGTCTAAAGCAAACACATGAAACAGGGTAATAAAAAACGTTTAACGAACCTCCGACCAGATCCGTCTCCACAATTCTCGGGATACCGACTCCACAAATTCTGGGTGCGACATCTCCACAGCCGTGAGAAAACGCATAGCAGAGAGACTGCCTGTGAGGAGACATAGGGCAGAGTCTGTACGTTAGCCGTGTGACACTAGAACAACAGGGGCATACAAGGATAGAGGTTTAGGGCTAGATTTATTAAAGCCCTACGGCTGCAAGTTCTCATAAGAACTTGCTCGCCGTAATTTATCAAGCAGCAGTCACCAGACCGCTGCTTCCCTAACCTCTGCGCCACCTCTAAGGTAGCGAAATTCAATCTCCTCGGTCTAGTCAGACCGAGGAGATTGACAGCTCCTGCCCACGCTTGACTGGCTGTGCGCGGGCAGGGGGCGGGATTGCATGCATTGCGCTCGTGTGCAATGGTGAATACCTGCGGGTAATTTCGCCCCGCCACAGGCGAGCTGAGGCGTACAGAGGCGCCTATACGCGCCCCTGTCCGCCTCAGCTTTAATAAGTCTAGCCCTTAGTGGCTGATAGGGTTAGAACACAAGGTTGTAAGTCTCAAGGACAAAAGGAAATATAGATATTATTAGGCTTATTGTCTAACAAGCACACAGTGTCACAAGGGTACAGCAGCATCCGTCTGACACAACTGATCATGTGAATAGTTTCTTGCACCTCAGCAAACCTCACACACAGCTCTCATGGAAAAGCCCTAAACGTCAGTCACTATGGAAAGTAAAAAATCCTATTTTGTAAAGATGCTTAAAATACATAGAATAAAACAAAAACCCTTAATTTAACTTAATTTCTATTCTCTCTATGTTTTTATTGTTAATTATTCTTATGTGGGTGGTAGAAGTAAATATTCTAATGTGCGCACGCACACCTGAGACTAATCAAATGAGATCACTGCTCTGTGCATGCGCACGTCTGATCATTCAGATTAAGTTTAAGGTAAAAGACAAATCTAATAATGACCCCTAGTGAATCTACATCACATGGCCCCTAGTGAATCTACATCACATGACCCCTAGTGAATCTACATCACATGACCCCTAGTGAATCTAATTCACATGATCTCAGTGATGAAAAACAGAACAGAGAAAATGAAACAAAAAAGGAAAAACTAAATACAACATAATCCTCAGAGACTAGAACTATATGTGCTGCTCATACAACAAGAACAAACCTTTTTTTATGACAACTTCGAAGAAATCACTGGGCTGACGAAGAGGAACTTGGCAAAACTCTGACAGTCTCTTCAGGTCCAGGTTCATGTAAGCGCCTTTGTTAGGGACCAGCGCAGGTGCTTTGTTACCTATGTTAGAGTAAAGGACAACAAATTATTTTATAATGTTTTTGCTGTGAAGAGGAGGCGTTATTTCTGCAGACACAACTACAAAACCAAGAATTTGTTAGATCTACTAGATAGAAAAAATGTCCAAAACAATCTTACAGAAACCTCTGGGACAGCATGACATTGTGAATGGCTTGAAGGGACATTAAACACTAAATAAATGCTAGAAAGAATGACGCACTCAAAGGAAAGATTAGTCTGAGAAGAACATGTAGATGTATTTTTTCAGTAGCTGTTTAAATAGTGACAAAACTATATTTAGATAGATTTTTCCTCAAAAAACTTCTTTTTTTTTATCCACTCTGATACCATTAGAAATACATAGATAATTATGAAAAATTTTGGAGGTGAAGCGTCTCCAGTTTAACAGGTTAATCATTCATATTTGATCAACTTTTGGGCTGTACTTTATTAGAAGGAGAAAATAATAGTTATCTTAATAACAACAAATGACATAGTTTTATGTAAATAGATAAAAATAACCATTAAATTAATAATAAATGACGTAGTTTTATGTAACTAAAAACAATAACATTATATATAATTTTACTGCTTGCTCCTCCCTATTCACACTTAGGTCCTTGTGCAGACCTATTCATTGAGCTTCTTGACACTCAGTAAGGGGTTAATTCTGTGTATATAGATTTGTAGGGGAGCAATGAGATTAGAGAGGCGATTCAGACAGAACAATTCTAATGTACTTCTATTTAGTTTGCTTCAGTCTCTTGGTATCCTTTGTTCAAAAGCATACTTAGGTATGCTTGGGAGCAGTAATGCAGTAAAGGGAGCTATCTGCTGATTGGGGGCTGCATATACATGCCTCTTGTCATTGGCTCCCCCAGTGTTCAGCTAGCTCCCAGTCAGTGTTCCCTTTAAGGCCAGTTTTGTGTGCAGCCAAGCGGTGAAACAGTTAACTAAGCAACCACACCATGCTATTAGCAAACACTGCATAATGCAGCCCCGTGCTTCATACATGTTACAGCCATGAACACACAGCCCCGTGCTTCATACGTACACGTTACAGCCATGAACACACAGCCTCATGCTTCATACTTACACGTTACAGTCATGAACATACAGCCTTGTGCGTCATACTTACACGTTACAGCCATGAACACACAGCTCCGTGCTTCATAATTAAACACTAATCCTTATTTCATGATGAATAACTAAATAGATTTTTCTACAAAAAAGCATTTTCTTGTAAACATTTCTATTTTGTAGTCAGTTGCGTACAGCGGCGCACTAATGGTTATAAGGAACCACTGTCACACAGAACAGTTACCAACACCCACTGTATAACTCTGATAGAACATACAGAGCCGATCTCTAATGATACCGTTCCTACTAACCTGACCCTGTGCTCAGTACTAGCTATATGTTCATACCATGTGACTGACTTGCTCCTACAAACTCAACCAGCTGCTCGAGCGTGACGTCCCTCTGAGGCGGAGCTCAGGCATTGTATCTCTTTAGGTTATAGAGTGAGGAGCCAGTCCTACCCAGTAATGTACTATTATATTCACCCGGAGAGAATACCTCCCTATTTTACTGCTAAGTCTTCATCGTGTGTTTGCTTTTCAGCTTATTGTTGCCTTGGAGATGCTTTATGGTCCTCTTGTGATCTTCCATCCTGTAGCTTAGTTCAGTTTAGCAAAAATTTGAGTTCTTTCCTCAAAAACGTACTAAATTATCCAAAGTTACGTTAGAAAACAGAACAAACCCATCACTCCTCGTCCTATAGTGTTGTGTAGTAAATGAAGACACAATTTGTGATAAATACATTTATGGTTAGTAATATATATCACCGGGGATGAGTGGGGACAAAACAAGCCACATGAAGAGCTCTGTAGATGCTCTAGACAGAACACGGGGGATGTGGGACGCTTTGGAGGGCTACATGTGGCTAGGGTTGCCACCTCAGCCATGTATTTCTAGACACTAATGAGTTACACATGGTGCAGGGAGGGTCCCAAAACACAATACATGTTCCTTACTGCACCCCCTGCAGCATGTGTAACATAAACGTCTAGAGGAAAAAATAGCTAAGGTGGCACCAAACCGCCAATCACTCACCAATGCCTAACATAATCCATGCATTAATGAAAGTCAAATAACTACTGAGTAAATACATAGCAAATACATATAGGTTTGAGTAATAAGGACCCTTGTATTTGTATTTAAAAAAAACAAAGCAATGCCCACCTTATATGAAATTCCACTGCCAGGAGTGTGCAAGAGGAAAAAAAAAAGAAAAAACAAAATCAGGGGAGCTGATGATTTTGGACATAAGTTGCAATTAAATGATTAATCTCTCTTAGACCTTCTCCTATATTACACATGCGCTTGTCCTGGTGTATAGAGGGGTTCTCTTTATATAGTAACAGTGAACAATACTGTACATCAGTATTAGATACACCAGGTCATGTGACTAACACGTGTGCTTGTCCTGGTGTATAGGGGAGTTCTCTTTATATAGTAACAGTGATCAATACTGCACATCAGTATTAGATACACCAGGTCATGTGACTAACACATGCACTTGTCCTGGTGTATAGGGGAGTTCTCTTTATATAGTAACAGTGATCAATACTGTACATCAGTATTAGATACACCAGGTCATGTGACTAACACATGGGCTTGTCCTGGTGTATAGAGGAGTTCTCTTTATATAGTAACAGTGATAAAGTACTGCACATCAGTATTAGATACACCAGGTCATGTGACTAACACATGGGCTTGTCCTGGTGTATAGGGGAGTTCTCTTTATATAGTAACAGTGATAAAGTACTGCACATCAGTATTAGATACACCAGGTCATGTGACTAACACGTGCGCTTGTCCTGGTGTATAGAGGAGTTCTCTTTATATAGTAACAGTGATCAATACTGCACATCAGTATTAGATACACCAGGTCATGTGACTAACACGTGCACTTGTCCTGGTGTATAGAGGAGATCTCTTTACTTTAGTAACAGTGATAAGTACTGCACATCAGTATTAGATACACCAGGTCATGTGACTAACACATGGGCTTGTCCTGGTGTATAGGGGAGTTCTCTTTATATAGTAACAGTGATCAATACTGCACATCAGTATTAGATACACCAGGTCATGTGACTAACACGTGCGCTTGTCCTGGTGTATAGAGGAGATCTTTACTTTAGTAACAGTGATAAGTACTGCACATCAGTATTAGATACACCAGGTCATGTCAGTAACACGTGCGCTTGTCCTGGTGTATAGAGGAGATCTTTACTTTAGTAACAGTGATAAGTACTGCACATCAGTATTAGATACACCAGGTCATGTCAGTAACACGTGCGCTTGTCCTGGTGTATAGAGGAGATCTCTTTACTTTAGTAACAGTGATAAGTACTGCACACCAGTATTAGATACACCAGGTCATGTGACTAACACGTGCGCTTGTCCTGGTGTATAGAGGAGATCTCTTTACTTTAGTAACAGTGATAAGTACTGTACAGCAATATTAGATACACCAGGTCATGTCAGTAACACGTGCGCTTGTCCTGGTGTATAGAGGAGATCTCTTTACTTTAGTAACAGTGATAAGTACTGTACAGCAATATTAGATACACCAGGTCATGTCAGTAACACGTGCGCTTGTCCTGGTGTATAGAAGAGATCTCTTTACTTTAGTAACAGTGATAAGTACTGTACAGCAATATTAGATACACCAGGTCATGTCAGTAACACGTGCGCTTGTCCTGGTGTATAGGGGAGATCTCTTTACTTTAGTAACAGTGATAAGTACTGTACAGCAATATTAGATACACCAGGTCATGTCAGTAACACGTGCGCTTGTCCTGGTGTATAGGGGAGATCTCTTTACTTTAGTAACAGTGATAAGTACTGTACAGCAATATTAGATACACCAGGTCATGTCAGTAACACGTGCGCTTGTCCTGGTGTATAGAAGAGATCTCTTTACTTTAGTAACAGTGATAAGTACTGTACAGCAATATTAGATACACCAGGTCATGTCAGTAACACGTGCGCTTGTCCTGGTGTATAGAGGAGATCTCTTTACTTTAGTAACAGTGATAAGTACTGTACAGCAATATTAGATACACCAGGTCATGTCAGTAACACGTGCGCTTGTCCTGGTGTATAGAGGAGATCTCTTTACTTTAGTAACAGTGATAAGTACTGTACAGCAATATTAGATACACCAGGTCATGTCAGTAACACGTGCGCTTGTCCTGGTGTATAGAGGAGATCTCTTTACTTTAGTAACAGTGATAAGTACTGTACAGCAATATTAGATACACCAGGTCATGTCAGTAACACGTGCGCTTGTCCTGGTGTATAGGGGAGATCTCTTTACTTTAGTAACAGTGATAAGTACTGTACAGCAATATTAGATACACAGGAGAAAAAAAAAAAAGATAAACAAGGTCAGAATATGGGACAGAGGACACAGTAACTAGCACTTGACACTGTCAGACGCGTATATCGCTAGAGTGTCACATATGTACGGATCTTACCAAAGTCCGTTTAGCAGGAGGCAGCGCTTGTTACACAGCAACCCTTGAAGGGCACCTAACTTTAGCACAGTGGGCCCCATCATGCACTGCAGCCATCTGTCGAAGAGCTTTAAGAAACATTTAACCCATTAATATACGTTACCAGTTATGACCTGCATTGCACAAAAAAGGTTTTCAAATAATTTATTTTGAAAGATATAAAATGAACTTGTGCTCTGTGCTAGGTAATCACTGTGCAGGATGCAACAAGGTCAGGGACATTTCACTGCAGCGAGTGGAACAAGGTAATTGTTTAGGTATTTTATGGCAAAACCAGGCAAAATAAATAGTGACTGTTTACTTCAGCATTATTTTGTTTTTATTAGTTAAATATTTTAAAAGAATATCTAGTTTATTAAAACACCTGTAATGTGACACACCGTATACAGTTACCCTGTACAGTAACACCCCGTATACATCATTACCCTGTTCACTAACACCCCGTATACCAACACCCCATATACACCCTTACCCTGTACACTAACACCCCATATACACCATTACCCTGTTCACTAACACCCCGTATACTAACACCCCATATACACCCTTACCCTGTACACTAACACCCCGTATACACCCTTACTCTGTACACTAACACCCCGTATACTAACACCCCATATACACCCTTACCCTGTACACTAACACCCCGTATACACCCTTACCCTGTACACTAACACCCCGTATACACAGTCACCCTGTACACTAACACCCCGTATACACAGTCACCCTGTACACTAACACCCCATATACACAGTCACCCTGTACACTAACACCCCGTATACAAAGTCACCCTGTACACTAACACCCCGTATACACCGTTACCCTGTACGCTAACACCCTGTATACACCGTTACCCTGTACACTAACACCCCATATACGCAGTCACCCTGTACACTAACACCCCGTATACACCGTTACCCTGTACACTAACGACACGTATACATCGCTAACATGAACAAAACTTCCCATATACACCCTTACCCTGTATACACCGTTACCCTGTAGACTGACACCCCGTATATATCATTACCCTGTACAGTAACACCCCGTATACACCGTTACCCTGTACACTAACACCCAGTATACATCATTACCCTGTACACTAACACCCAGTATACACCATTACCCTGTACACTAACACCCCGTATACACCATTACCCTGTACACTAACACCCCGTATACACCATTACCCTGTACACTAACACCCCGTATACACCATTACCCTGTACACTAACACCCCATATACACCATTACCCTGTACACTAACACCCCGTATACACCATTACCCTGTACACTAACACCCCGTATACACCGTTAGCCTGTACACTAACACCCCGTATACACCGTTAGCCTGTACACTAACACCCCGTATACACCATTACCCTGTACACTAACACCCCGTATACACCGTTAGCCTGTACACTAACACCCCGTATACATCGCTAACATGAAAACAAAACTTCCCATATACACCCTTACCCTGTATACTAACACCCTGTATACACCGTTACCCTGTAGACTGACACCCCGTATACACCGTTACCCTGTACACTGACACTCCGTACACTGACAACCTGTATACACCGTTACCCTGTACACTGACACCCCGTATACACTGTTACCCTGTACACTAACACCCAGTATACACTGTTACCCTGTACACTAACACCCAGTATAAACGGTTACCCTGTACACTAACACCCCATTATTATGTACACTAACACCGGGCCGTTTAGTATTTGCTAAAACATTAAGAGCACATACCTGACGCATGCATAATCCCACCAAGGAACCCTGGGCGCAGGCGTATGTCCACATTCCAGATGTTACGATATCGACAGAGTATCTACGGCAAGAAGATCCCAATGAATATAACTAAACCCAGGGAAGGAGGGAGATGTGCACTGAGATTCTATTTACTTTTCATGACTGTAAGAAAAACAATTCGCCAGACCAGGGCTTCGGAGTAACCGAGACTTGTGATCTCTGCTGACGCACACACCTGCCTACCGCCATCCTCTCTGGTGTGACTGTAATGGCATATTTGCGCCTTCCTGTATAAATTGTGCACATGATAGGAAGTGTGTATAAAAATGTAATAAAGCAATTGCATGTGTATACAAACCAGTGACTATGGGCTTAGCTGGGAAGTGTGTGCTTGTGCATCACTCTAGTATCACTGTGCACGTGCACACTCAGCTCACTGCACATACACAGATGTGTTCTCATCTGATGTCACCACATATAAAGCATCATTACATTAACTTGCAGGAAGACAGAGGGCTACAATGCCTTGCGTCTCTGGGAGTCAAGAGGGTAAATATAGGGAAATTCTGCATCTGCACCAGAGGTTAACTCTTGTACATTCTATTACACCCCAGAGGGGTATAGAACAGCACAGGGGGGTATACAGCAGGGCAGCGAGGGTATACAGCAGGGCAGCGAGAGTACACAGCAGGGCAGCGAGGGTACACAGCAGGGCAGCGAGGGTACACAGCAGGGCAGCGAGGGTACACAGCAGGGCAGCGAGGGTACACAGCAGGGCAGCGAGGGTATACAGCAGGGCAGCGAGGGTATACAGCAGGGCAGCGAGGGTATACAGCAGGGAGGGGGTACACAGCAGAGCAGAGGGCTATACAGCATGGCAGGGGGGTACACAGCAGAGCAGGGGGCTATACAGCATGGGAGGGGGGTACACAGCAGAGCAGGGGGCTATACAGCATGGCAGGGGGGTACACAGCAGAGCAGGGGGCTATACAGCATGGCAGGGGGTACACAGCAGAGCAGGGGGCTATACAGCATGGCAGGGGGTACACAGCAGAGCAGGGGGCTATACAGCAGGGCAGGGGGGGTACACAGCAGAGCAGGGGGCTATACAGCATGGCAGGAAGGGTACACAGCAGAGCAGGGGGCTATACAGCATGGCAGGAAGGGTACACAGCAGAGCAGGAGGCTATACAGCATGGCAGGGGGGTACACGGCAGAGCAGGGGGCTAAACAGCATGGCAGGGGGGTACACAGCAGAGCAGGGGGCTATACAGCATGGCAGGGGGGTACACAGCAGAGCAGGGGGCTATACAGCAGGGCAGGGGGGTACAGAGCAGGGGGCTATACAGCAGGGCAGGGGGGTACACAGCAGAGCAGGGGGCTATACAGCATGGCAGGGGGGTACACAGCAGAGCAGGGGGCTATACAGCATGACAGGGGGAACACAGCAGAGCAGGGGGCTATACAGCATGGCAGGGGGTACACAGCAGAGCAGGGGGCTATACAGCAGGGCAGGGGGGTACACAGCAGAGCAGGGGGCTATACAGCATGGCAGGAAGGGTACACAGCAGAGCAGGGGGCTATACAGCATGGCAGGGGGTACACAGCAGAGCAGGGGGCTATACAGCAGGGCAGGGGGGTACACAGCAGAGCAGGGGGCTATACAGCATGGCAGGGGGTACACAGCAGAGCAGGGGGCTCTACAGCAGGGCAGGAAGAGTACACAGCAGAGCAGGGGGTATACAGCAGGGCAGAGAGGGTATACAGCTGGCGGATCATCACCTCGAACCCGAACCAGGAGTACGGGGAGACGACATCATAGAAGAGTTCCAGAAGCTGCCTGCGGCCACCTGACATTTTACCGACTGAGTGAGTAAACACTGAGCGGGGCAAAGGCCGAAAGAGCACTAGCGGCACTTGGCGGCGACACCCAGAACTGCACCTGCCGTATCTGACATTGAATCAGCTGACCGCGCGAGGTATGCCGGGAGCGCAGTGCTGACAACTGGCGGTCATGTGTAGTAGTGCTCGTAGTAATCAGCGGTATGATATAAATACTGTAACAGGTGCAACACGTGACCTGAAATGACGTGCGGGGATAAGGGGTTAATAACAGTGCACTGCACAGCTATTACATTTTATACAGTATCTGTGCTTTATATACAGATATAGCGCGTACTTTGCCTTGGTACTTACAGCTCAGCTGGCATCATGTGCAGGGGCCCTAGCTTACAGCTGGCATCAAGTGCAGGGGCCCTATCTTACAGCTGGCATCATGTACAGGGGCCCTAGCTTACAGCTTGCATCATGTACAGGGGCCCTAGCTTACAGCTGGTATCATGTACAGTGGCCCTAGCTTACAGCTGGCATCATGTACAGGGGCCCTAGCACGTATAGCTGGCATCATGTACAGGGGCCCTAGCACGTATAGCTGGCATCATGTACAGGGGCCCTAGCTTACAGCTGGCATCAAGTGCAGGGGCCCTAGCTTACAGCTGGCATCATGTACAGGGGCCCTAGCTTACAGCTGGCATCATGTACAGGGGCCCTAGCTTACAGCTTGCATCATGTACAGGGGCCCTAGCTTACAGCTGGTATCATGTACAGTGGCCCTAGCTTACAGCTGGCATCATGTACAGGGGCCCTAGCACGTATAGCTGGCATCATGTACAGGGGCCCTAGCACTTACAGCTGGCATCATGTACAGGGGCCCTATCTTACAGCTGGCATCATGTACAGGGGCCCTAGCTTACAGCTGGCATCAAGTGCAGGGGCCCTAGCTTACAGCTGGCATCATGTACAGGGGCCCTAGCTTACAGCTGGCATCATGTACAGGGGCCCTAGCTTACAGCTTGCATCATGTACAGGGGCCCTAGCTTACAGCTGGTATCATGTACAGTGGCCCTAGCTTACAGCTGGCATCATGTACAGGGGCCCTAGCACGTATAGCTGGCATCATGTACAGGGGCCCTAGCACTTACAGCTGGCATCATGTACAGGGGCCCTAGCTTACAGCTGGCATCATGTACAGGGGCCCTAGCTTACAGCTGGCATCATGTACAGGGGCCCTAGCTTACAGCTGGCATCATGTACAGGGGCCCTAGCTTACAGCTGGCATCATGTACAGGGGCCCTAGCTTACAGCTGGCATCATGTACAGGGGCCCTATCTTACAGCTTGCATCATGTACAGGGGCCCTAGCTTACAGCTGGCATCATGTACAGGGGCCCTAGTACTTACAGCTGGCATCATGTACAGGGGCCCTAGTACTTACAGCTGGCATCATGTAGGGGCCCCTAGTACTTACAGCTGGCATCATTTACAGGGGCCCTAGTACTTACAGCTGGCATCATGTACAGGGGCCCTAGTACGTACAGCTGGCATCATGTACAGGGGCCCTAGTACTTACAGATGGCATCATGTACAGGGGCCCTAGCACTTACAGCTGGCATCATGTACAGGGGCCCTAGTACTTACAGCTGGCATCATGTACAGGGGCCCTAGTACTTACAGCTGGCATCATGTACAGGGGCCCTAGTACTTACAGATGGCATCATGTACAGGGGCCCTAGCACTTACAGCTGGCATCATGTACAGGGGCCCTAGCTCTTACAGCTGGCATCATGTACAGGGGCCCTAGCACTTACAGCTGGCATCATGTACAGGGGCCCTAGCACTTACAGCTGGCATAATGTACAGGGGCCCTAGCACTTACAGATGGCATCATGTACAAGGGCCCTAGCACTTACAGATGGCATCGTGTACAGGGGCCCTAGTACTTACAGCTGGCATAATGTACAGGGGCCCTAGTACTTACAGCTGGCATCATGTACAGGGGCCCTAGTACTTACAGCTGGCATCATGTACAGGGGCCCTAGCACTTACAGCTGGCATCATGTAGGGGCCCTAGCACTTACAGATTGCATCATGTACAGGGGCCCTAGTACTTACAGCTGGCATCATGTACAGGGGCCCTAGTACTTACAGCTGGCATCATGTACAGGGGCCCTAGTACTTACAGCTGGCATCATGTACAGGGGACCTAGTACTTACAGCTGGCATCATGTACAGGGGCCCTAGCACTTACAGCTGGCATCATGTACAGGGGCCCTAGCACTTACAGATTGCATCATGTACAGGGGCCCTAGTACTTACAGCTGGCATCATGTACAGGGGCCCTAGTACTTACAGCTGGCATCATGTACAGGGGCCCTAGCACTTACAGCTGGCATCATGTACAGGGGCCCTAGCACTTACAGCTGGCATCATGTACAGGGGCCCTAGTACTTACAGCTGGCATCATGTACAGGGGCCCTAGTACTTACAGCTGGCATCATGTACAGGGGCCCCTAGTACTTACAGCTGGCATCATGTACAGGGGCCCTAGTACTTACAGCTGGCATCATGTACAGGGGCCCTAGCACTTACAGCTGGCATCATGTACAGGGGCCCTAACACTTACAGCTGGCATCATGTACAGGGGCCCTAGTACTTACAGCTGGCATCATGTACAGGGGCCCTAGTACTTACAGATGGCATCATGTACAGGGGCCCTAGCACTTACAGCTGGCATCATGTACATGGGCCCCTAGTACTTACAGCTGACATCATGTACAGGGGCCCTAGCACTTACAGCTGACATCATGTACAGGGGCCCTAGCACTTACAGTTGTCATCATGTACAGGGGCCCTAGCACTTACAGCTGGCATCATGTACAGGGGCCCTAGCACTTACAGCTGGCATCATGTACAGGGGCCCTAGTACTTACAGCTGGCATCATGTACAGGGGCCCTAGTACTTACAGCTGGCATAATGTACAGGGGCCCTAGCAGGGCGGGTATACAGCAGAGCAGGGGGTATACAGCAGAACAGGGGGCTATACAGCAGAGCAGGGGGGTACAGAGCAGGATAGAGGGGTATACAGCAGAGCAGGGGGTATACAACAGAGCAGGGGTATACAGCAGAGCAGGGGGTATACAGCAGGGTAGGGGGGTATAAAGCAGAGCAGGTATGATATAAATACTGTAACAGGTGCAACACGTGACCTGAAATGACGTGCGGGGATAAGGGGTTAATAACAGTGCACTGCACAGCTATTACATTTTATACAGTATCTGTGCTGTATATACAGATATAGCGCGTACTTTGCCTTGGTACTTACAGCTCAGCTGGCATCATGTGCAGGGGCCCTAGCTTACAGCTGGCATCAAGTGCAGGGGCCCTAGCTTACAGCTGGCATCATGTACAGGGGCCCTAGCTTACAGCTGGCATCATGTACAGGGGCCCTAGCTTACAGCTTGCATCATGTACAGGGGCCCTAGCTTACAGCTGGTATCATGTACAGTGGCCCTAGCTTACAGCTGGCATCATGTACAGGGGCCCTAGCACGTATAGCTGGCATCATGTACAGGGGCCCTAGCACTTACAGCTGGCATCATGTACAGGGGCCCTATCTTACAGCTTGCATCATGTACAGGGGCCCTAGCTTACAGCTGGCATCATGTACAGGGGCCCTAGCTTACAGCTGGCATCATGTACAGGGGCCCTAGCTTACAGCTGGCATCATGTACAGGGGCCCTAGCTTACAGCTGGCATCATGTACAGGGGCCCTAGCTTACAGCTTGCATCATGTACAGGGGCCCTAGCTTACAGCTGGCATCATGTACAGGGGCCCTAGTACTTACAGCTGGCATCATGTACAGGGGCCCTAGTACTTACAGCTGGCATCATGTAGGGGCCCCTAGTACTTACAGCTGGCATCATTTACAGGGGCCCTAGTACTTACAGCTGGCATCATGTACAGGGGCCCTAGTACGTACAGCTGGCATCATGTACAGGGGCCCTAGTACTTACAGATGGCATCATGTACAGGGGCCCTAGCACTTACAGCTGGCATCATGTACAGGGGCCCTAGTACTTACAGCTGGCATCATGTACAGGGGCCCTAGTACTTACAGCTGGCATCATGTACAGGGGCCCTAGTACTTACAGATGGCATCATGTACAGGGGCCCTAGCACTTACAGCTGGCATCATGTACAGGGGCCCTAGCTCTTACAGCTGGCATCATGTACAGGGGCCCTAGCACTTACAGCTGGCATCATGTACAGGGGCCCTAGCACTTACAGCTGGCATAATGTACAGGGGCCCTAGCACTTACAGATGGCATCATGTACAAGGGCCCTAGCACTTACAGATGGCATCATGTACAGGGGCCCTAGTACTTACAGCTGGCATAATGTACAGGGGCCCTAGTACTTACAGCTGGCATCATGTACAGGGGCCCTAGTACTTACAGCTGGCATCATGTACAGGGGCCCTAGCACTTACAGCTGGCATCATGTAGGGGCCCTAGCACTTACAGATTGCATCATGTACAGGGGCCCTAGTACTTACAGCTGGCATCATGTACAGGGGCCCTAGTACTTACAGCTGGCATCATGTACAGGGGCCCTAGTACTTACAGCTGGCATCATGTACAGGGGACCTAGTACTTACAGCTGGCATCATGTACAGGGGCCCTAGCACTTACAGCTGGCATCATGTACAGGGGCCCTAGCACTTACAGATTGCATCATGTACAGGGGCCCTAGTACTTACAGCTGGCATCATGTACAGGGGCCCTAGTACTTACAGCTGGCATCATGTACAGGGGCCCTAGCACTTACAGCTGGCATCATGTACAGGGGCCCTAGCACTTACAACTGGCATCATGTACAGGGGCCCTAGTACTTACAGCTGGCATCATGTACAGGGGCCCTAGTACTTACAGCTGGCATCATGTACAGGGGCCCCTAGTACTTACAGCTGGCATCATGTACAGGGGCCCTAGTACTTACAGCTGGCATCATGTACAGGGGCCCTAGCACTTACAGCTGGCATCATGTACAGGGGCCCTAACACTTACAGCTGGCATCATGTACAGGGGCCCTAGTACTTACAGCTGGCATCATGTACAGGGGCCCTAGTACTTACAGATGGCATCATGTACAGGGGCCCTAGCACTTACAGCTGGCATCATGTACATGGGCCCCTAGTACTTACAGCTGACATCATGTACAGGGGCCCTAGCACTTACAGCTGACATCATGTACAGGGGCCCTAGCACTTACTGCTGGCATCATGTACAGGGGCCCTAGTACTTACAGCTTGCATCATGTACAGGGGCCCTAGCACTTACAGTTGTCATCATGTACAGGGGCCCTAGCACTTACAGCTGGCATCATGTACAGGGGCCCTAGCACTTACAGCTGGCATCATGTACAGGGGCCCTAGTACTTACAGCTGGCATCATGTACAGGGGCCCTAGTACTTACAGCTGGCATAATGTACAGGGGCCCTAGCAGGGCGGGTATACAGCAGAGCAGGGGGTATACAGCAGAACAGGGGGCTATACAGCAGAGCAGGGGGGTACAGAGCAGGATAGAGGGGTATACAGCAGAGCAGGGGGTATACAACAGAGCAGGGGTATACAGCAGAGCAGGGGGGTATACAGCAGAGCAGGGGGGTATACAGCAGGGTAGGGGGGTATAAAGCAGAGCAGGGGGTATACAGCAGGATAGGGGTTATACAGCAGGATAGGGGGTATACAACAGAGCAGGGGGTATACAGCAGGATAGGGGGGTATACAGCAGAGCAGGGGGGTAAACAGCAGAGATGACAGAGGGAGGGAGAGAGATGACAGAGGGAGGGAGATTACAGAAGGAGAGAGAGATAACAGAGGGAGAGAGATGATAGAGGGAGGGAGAGAAATGACAGTGGGAGGGAGAGGTGGCAGAGGGAGGGTGAGAGATGACAGAGGGACAGAGAGAGATGACAGAGGGAGAGATATGACAGAGGGAGCAAGAGAGATGACAGAGGGAGAGATATGACAGAGGGAGCAAGAGAGATGACAGAGGGAGAGAGATGACAGAGGGAGCGAGAGATGACAGAGGGAGGGTGAGAGATGACAGAGGGAGAGAGATGACAGAGGGAGAGAGATGACAGAGGGAGCGAGAGATGACAGCTGGCATCATGTACAGGGGCCCTAGCACTTACAGCTGGCATCATGTACAGGGGCCCTAGCACTTACAGCTGGCATCATGTACAGGGGCCCTAGTACTTACAGCTGGCATCATGTACAGGGGCCCTAGCACTTACAGCTGGCATCATGTACAGGGGCCCTAGTACTTACAGCTGGCATCATGTACATTGGCCCTAGTACTTACAGCTGGCATCATGTACATTGGCCCTAGCACTTACAGCTGGCATCATGTACAGGGGCCCTAGTACTTACAGCTGGCATCATGTACAGGGGCCCTAGCACTTACAGCTGGCATCATGTACAGGGGCCCTAGCACTTACAGCTTGCATCATGTACAGGGGCCCTAGCACTTACAGTTGTCATCATGGGCCCTAGCACTTACAGCTGGCATCATATACAGGGGCCCTAGCACTTACAGCTGGCATCATGTACAGGGGCCCTAGTACTTACAGCTGGCATCATGTACAGGGGCCCTAGCAGGGCGGGTATACAGCAGAGCAGGGGGGTATACAGCAGAGCAGGGGGGTATACAGCAGAGCAGGGGGCTATACAGCAGAGCAGGGGGGTATAGAGCAGGATAGGGGGGTATACAGCAGAGCAGGGGGTATACAACAGAGCAGGGGTATACAGCAGAGCAGGGGGGTATACAGCAGAGCAGGGGGTATACAGCAGGGTAGGGGGGTATAAAGCAGAGCAGGGGGTATACAGCAGGATAGGGGTTATACAGCAGAGCAGGGGGTATACAGCAGGATAGGGGGTATACAACAGAGCAGGGGGTATACAGCAGGATAGGGGGGTATACAGCAGAGCAGGGGGGTATACAGCAGAGCAGGGGGGTATACAGCAGAGCAGGGGGGTATACAGCAGAGATGACAGAGGGAGGGAGAGAGATGACAGAGGGAGAGAGAGATGACAGAGGGAGAGAGATGACAGAAGGAGAGAGAGATGACAGAGGGAGAGAGATGACAGAGGTAGGGAGAGAAATGACAGTGGGAGGGAGAGATGGCAGAGGGAGGGTGAGAGATGAAAGAGGGAGAGAGAGAGATGAGAGAGGGAGAGAGATGACAGAGGGAGCAAGAGAGATGACAGAGGGAGGGTGAGAGATGACAGAGGGAGAGAAATGACAGAGGGAGCGAGAGAGATGACAGAGGGAGAGAGATGACAGAGGGAGCGAGAGAGATGACAGAGGGAGCGAGAGATGACAGAGGGAGCGAGAGAGATGACAGAGGGAGCGAGAGAGATGACAGAGGGAGCGAGAGAGATGACAGAGGGAGCGAGAGATGACAGAGGGAGTGAGAGAGATGACAGAGGGAGCGAGAGAGATGACAGAGGGAGCGAGAGAGATGACAGAGGGAGCGAGAGATGACAGAGGGAGCGAGAGAGATGACAGTGGGAGCGAGAGATGACAGAGGGAGCAAGTGAGATGACAGAGGGAGCGAGAGAGATGACAGAGGGAGCGAGAGATGACAGAGGGAGCGAGAGAGATGACAGTGGGAGCGAGAGAGATGACAGAGGGAGCGAGAGAGATGACAGAGGGAGGGAGAGAGATGACAGTGGGAGGGAGAGATGACAGAGGGAGCGAGAGATGACAGAGGGAGCGAGAGATGACAGAGGGAGCGAGAGATGACAGAGGGAGCGAGAGAGATGACAGAGGGAGCGAGAGAGATGACAGAGGGAGCGAGAGATGACAGAGGGAGCGAGAGAGATGACAGAGGGAGCAAGAGAGATGACAGAGGGAGGGAGAGAGATGACAGTGGGAGGGAGAGATGACAGAGGGAGCGAGAGAGATGACAGAGGGAGCTAGAGCGATGACAGAGGGAGTTAGAGAGATGACAGAGGGAGCTAGAGAGATGACAGAGGGAGCTAGAGAGATGACAGAGGGAGTTAGAGAGATGACAGAGGGAGCTAGAGAGATGACAGAGGGAGCTAGAGAGATGACAGAGGGAGGGAGAGATATGACAGAGGGAGGGAGAGAGATGACAGAGGGAGGGAGAGATGACAGAGGGAGCGAGAGAGATAACAGAGGAAGCGAGAGAGATGACAGAGGAATAAGAGATGACAGAGGGAGGGTGAGAGATGACAGAGGCAGGGGGAGAGATAACAGAGGGAGGGAAAGAGATGACAGAGAGGGAGAGAGATGACAGAGTGAGGGAAAGAGATGACAGAGGTAGGGAGAGAGATAACAGAGAGAGGGAGAGATAACAGAGGGAGCGAGAGAGATGACAGAGGGAGGGGTAGATAACAGAGGGAGAGATGACAAAGGGAGCGAGAGAGATGACAGAGAGAGGGAGAGATAACAGAGGGAGAGATGACAGAGGGAGGGGTATAGATGACAGAGGGAGGGAGAGATAACAGAGGTGGGGAGAGAGAACAGAGTGAGAGCGTCTTCAACACTGAATAATCCTAGGACCTGTGATGTGCAGATCACAGTCAGAGCATGAGCTCTCTAGGGGCAGAGTTGTATTGTATGTATCAAGGAGAAGTTAGGCTGTTCTTGGGCGGGACTGAAACCAGAACTGTATGAGTATGAGCTAACGGGAGCCTTGTATGTGAATCCCAGCAACAACCTGGCAGACATGAGGCGCTGACACTCTTTCTCTCTCCCTTTGTCTTTTTCTCTTCTCTCTCTCTCTTCCCCTTTCTTTTCCTCTTTCTCTCTCTCCCTCTCTTTCCCTATTCCTCTTTCGCACTCCCTTTTTCTCTCCTCTCTCTATCTTCCTCTTTCTCTCTCCCCACTCTTTTCCTCCCTCTCTCCCCCTCTATTTTCCTCTTCCTCCCTCACTCCCCCTCTATTTTCCTCTTCCTCCCTCATTCCCCCTCTCTTTTCCTATTCCTCTCGCTCTCCCTCGCTTCCCTCTCAACCTCTCCCTTCCCTCTCAATCTCTCCCTCTTTCTCCCTCTTTCTCCCTCCTTCTTTCTCCTCTACCTCCCTCTCTGTCCCCTCTCTTCCTCTTTCGATCTCCCTCTCTTCCCTCTTTATTTACCTCTCTTTCGCCTTCTCTCTCTCTCTCTCTCTCTCTCTCTCTCTCTTTCTTTCTTTCTCTCTCTCTCTCTCTCTCTTCCATCTCTCTCTCTCTCTCTCTCTCTCTCGCTCTCTCTCTCTATCTCTCTACCTTCCTTAAGGAGGAAGTAATGTCAATAAGTTGGGGATGTAGCATCAAATAAACCTTTGGGCTGGATCCCCTAGCCTTTTGCCACCCAGCAACACCCCAGAAGATCAATGCATAGCAAGAATGATATGAATCCCTCACATGATGAATGGAAAGATTATAATTTTTATATTTATTTCTCTGAGTGATCTTTTTTATACTTCAGATTTTGAGGTTTTTTTCTTTTCATTTTGCTTTAATAATGGCATCACTTGTTTTTGCTCGTAGAATGAAAAATTGATAATAGGAGTAAATTAGAAAGTTGCTTAAAATTGCATGCTCTTTCTGAATTACAAAAGAAAAAAATTGGGTTCAGTGTCCCTTTAATGCTTGTTTATAAGATGAATCATATGTCACAGTTTTTAAGTGTTCAGAGAACAATAATGAACAGCAGTGCCACCTGATATACTTGTTTGGTACAAATTAAACATCAGACTCAGTGTTTAACTCTTGAAAAGGGGTTAAATAAGTTGCACCCCCAACCACAAAGCATTAGTGTTCCTGAAGAAGACGTGATCAGTGAGGCGATAAAGAGCAGCATACAAACGTATCCACCAGTCACAATAGTTTATTCTTCTACCTTTATGTCCATTTAAAATAAAAAGTCTTACAAAGGTCACCAGAATCACATTAAATACAGTATCACAACCTAATGGTCAAATGTGAGTTACATACACAAAGCAAATCATCACAATTTTCATATAGAGCTACTGATAAAGTTTAAAGCTCATAAATCATTTCTCATGACATAAATACATGACGAGAAAACAACAGAATCTCCTACTATTACAATAGTTCTTATATAAAGTAAGCAAAACATATTCTTAACTACCTAATACCTCAGGCACTTTTGGATGGATGCTAAAAAGAGCAGACACATAAAGGGGTTAAATGAAAATGAGTCTGCACCATCACCATCTGTCCTCAATTTCCTTATCTGTTTAACAATTTGTCTCCTTTATAAGCTGCTTGAGTATGACATGGAGCATCATGATTCTGCTCATCAATAAAGTTCTTTACTTTCTAGAGGTTTTACCCACGTAAGTCAAACCACATGGACACATAAAGAGACATTTTAGTGCACAAATATATATTTTAAAAGAAAAGAGCACGCTACTTTGTAATAATACCCTTAACCTATCATGTAGAGTCCCCTGCTAAGGGGTTAAACACATAGCTAAAGTGCTGATTGGGAGCCACAGCACATTGTTACCCTTGATTTTGGAATTTCCATGGGTTGCAGCTTCAGAGTGTGAATTTAGTTATGTGTTTAACCCCTATAGTAGAGTGGGGAACTAGTAGATTAGGGGTATTAGTGCATAAATAACACACACTAATGCATTAGAACATTTGATTTATACATTAGTTTGGGAGCATTTTATTTCACATCTCTTCTCAGTCCCTATATGGCTAACATTACACTTCTAATCCTAGAGGTACAGGTGGAGTACCTACAACTGTAGTTGCTGCATGTTGGATGTGAGACAAAAGGAAAGATTGCTAATATGTATCCCATTATTTTCCACCCCAGAGTCAGGTTTGCCATAGGCAGCTGCTTACTTTGCCTGATTGCATTTACCTAGGTATTTCTGAATTTCTTTTTTAATCAGCGCAATTTATTGTCTTCCAATATAACATTTGATTTTCTCAGCTCTTGGTTTTTTTCCCATGCATTTTTCTAAATAAAAATTTATTTGGTGTAAATCACCAAATAAAATTTTATTTAGAAAAAGTTGAGGTGTTCACCATGAGTGTTTCTTTATTTTCATGAAACCATAAAAGTCATTTCACCTTCAAGCGTAATGATGTTACTGACAGAAATATTTTCCATTAGTGAAAATAAATATTGTGTAGTTCAGCTGTTTCTATCTTTTGAAAGTTAGCCAAGGACTAATACACAGTTTAAACACGCAACAGTTTTTTTAATCCTGAAACTAGAACTGACATAATAAAGCAAACAAGTTACATCCCAGCACCTTTCTTTAAAGACAAAATATCATCTACGCACATCACCAGACGTAGCTACAAAACTTAAATGACTAAGGCATAAAAAGAAAATTGTGCTGCCCTGTTTGTTGTTTATACTGGTACTGACCTATCCAGAGAGCCAATACTAGCCTGCACTGCTAGTGATGCCCCCTGCATTGCACTCAGTGTTGTGTAATTCACTTGTGTCAGTCTCTGTTGTGGCCAAAAATATCTTCTTCAGTACATTCTTTAGCTTTGTGTTGCCCGTTATCAGAATCAGAGCGTTCAGTGAAGGGAAACTTGAAATCATTAGCATGGAAAGTGAAAAAAGTAGAGTGCCCACTGCAGCTGGCGAGCTAAAAATAAAGTTAAGAGCAATATAAAAGGAGATATAAAGAACTAAAAGCAACGTTACAGTTCTGGTGGCAGATATGTGGGCAGCCAGCCGCCTGGCATCGAAGCCATCACTGTTTTTGCTGACTCTCTGCATGTGCCTACACAGAGAAATGAGTATGGTCACTGCTAGCAATGTGAAGATTGTGAAAGCTGCTGAAGAGAGACATAGGTATATCCTGAAGAGACAATTACATTTACTCTTAAAGATATAATTCAGAGAACTTGAGACATTCCCAGAAAAGTTTCCAGGAACCGGTGAGAAGTCCTTGTACAGTTCCCAAAAGGCTGGCAGGCTAAACCCGACCGACACTAAAACAAACAATGTGAGAAACCAGGGCACAATCTTAGAGATGTTGGCCTTCAGCAGGAAGAAGAATGAAGAGCTAAAATGAATAATTTTCACACAGTAATAGAAGCAAAGAAATGTGCAAGACCAGAGACTAGAGAAAAAAAGAAATATCTGAATAGACACAAATATCTTTACCACAAAGTCTTGGAAGTACCCTGTCCATAAACGGATACAAAACTCATTGATAACCACCGTTCCCTGGAAAAAGAGGTTGAAGAAGCCAAGGCAATTGATAATTTGGTCGCATGGACCAAGCTTCCTGCTTTTTAGCCAGTCTAGAAAGTTTACCAGAAGTATAAATATATTTTCCATTGAACCTGTTATAAAAAATGCAGAATGGGCAATCAGCAAAGCAACTGCACTGGGGTCCAACATAGCGGAAATGCAGAAATACTCAATAGTCCTCACACGTAGCTCATTAGAGGGGTCACCACGTCCTCTTTCTTTGGAGACACTTGCAATCTTATTTCAAGTCATTTGAATGTAGAATTTATGATAATTTTTCCTAATTCTATTGAAAAAACGTTTAGCTCAACATATTCAACACAATTTGTATCTTCTCACATGAACAAGCAGCTAAATACTGAGATTTTTGTCTGATGATTATTTGTTTATTTTCTAAGATATAAGCGTTGTAGAGTTAGCTATCTCCAGATTCGTTTTATTGTTTTCTACATGATAGCCAGCAATGTAATGGGAATATTTGCAAGTCAAGGTCATTTGGCCCTTTCCATATCCTCTCACTAATTCCTGTTGACAGATGTAAATGCTCTTGTATTTCCACAGCTTTTTAAACAAGTTGTTTTAAGGATTGTGTAATACGCAGACAAGGCACGAGATGACCAAGTTGCATATTATTTCTTTAACATTGGGTTTTTCAAACAAAACTAAGCACTAAACTGAATACAAGAGAGTTGCTGTAGCAGGGATACATACAGATCACATAACACAACACAAGTCCAATGTTAATAGTAAACACAAGCTATAATCACATGGTAACCAAGCCCAGTGAGCTTTGGTCCTCAAGGTTTTAAAAGGAACGTGACAGTAGAAGAGTCCTAGAGACCAATGATCTAAAGCTCTCTGGGCTGGCGAGATTATTAAACAATGCTCACCAGTACTTCTAGTTTCCTGGTGGAATCATCTAAAGCCACTTTTAACCTAAAAACTGGGTGTCTCACTAAGGGGCGTATACTGCATTTTGTATGTATGCAAATTACACAGGAGTAAATTATATTAAATATTCACAGCATAAATAGTAATCTGGATACACTGGATGTGCAAAAATCACTTAAAAAGTCGTACGTATAAATCCAAAATACAACGCGTAATTGTCGTTTTTCATAAACTGGGCTGAACATGGGAGTTCAATGGGCGTATATGACATTTTCTCTCTAATCCCAGTGTAATTCTGTAAAGATTTTATGCTCTAAAGATCTCACAAACTAAAAAGGTGGAGAGATTTTCTCAACAGTCAAAATACTTATAACCCTAATAGACAAACACATCCATAGGCGATTGTAAGATGCTATACGCAGAAAGAACGTAATGTGATTTACAATGGCTGCTAACTTCTCTCTACAGAGCAAACTGTCCCTTTCCAGCGAGCTCCATTACTTTCAATAGGAGACATCTCGCCACTCGTAGGAACTGCCCCTTTTTAAGATAATTCCACCAGGGTAGCCCCTGCGAAGGTCGGTGGGGAAAAAACATGTCTGAACTTGCAAGGTTTAGATCATTGGACCCCTTGTGATCTGCTGGCAAAATCAATCTGTATCCCAAATAGCAAAATAAAAAAATATCTTTCATGTCTGAGTTTACATATATTATGAAATTTGTTTTATTGGTATTCTTTGAGGAAAAGCAGGTAGGAAGGTGTAGGAGTGTGCACGTGACTGGCATTTTCACAGATTCCATGACATGAGATAGCTTGTGATTGGCTGTAACACCTGGGGGGAGGCGTTGTTGGTTTAGGCAATTACACACCCAATAGAGACTTTCTTTGTCTGGCACTGGTTTCTTTGGCGGCTCCTACATTTTAGATGTGTTGTTTAAAGATACAATGTTCTATAGCACTGGATTTTACATTATACAAAAACTGCTTTACACTGGAGGGGGAGTCGCAAACCTCTTGGTGCATGGGAAACTGAGGTTCAATGACAGGCGCTTTTCATGCGCATACTCACTTGTTCACTATCCTATGGAACATCAGCGAGCTACAGACTTTATACATGATTCCTTAAAGTGACAGCACATAGCTTGTGTAAGTATATATGTAACCCTATCTGTGAGTAAAAAAATCAAATTGCTTACCAACTTAAAGCATAGATAAATATGTGATTAATATAGAAGCTTTACAAAACAATGTACATTTGACTATATAATACATCACCTAAAAAGACAATAATTTATACAAAGAGAAAAAACTTAATGACAAAGCAATTCCTACAAAACATTGCAAGCGAGTTCTTACCAGGATGTTTACCAATATCTTATATGACAAATCTGATAAAGGGACTGAAAAATGTTTTTTCTTCAAACAAAAAGATCTACGTCTGTGTGGGTGTTGAGACCTCTAGGTGAGCTACTTTGTAGAGTGAAAATCCAATAAACCTCTCTCAAGTTTAACTTACCCTCTCTGTCCCCACCTCTCCTAGGATTAGCAATATCATCAATTCACTGTATTTTTAGTCAATTTGTGTTTGAATCAGGATGTTCACAGAAGTCTCTAGCAATGTGTGTGCAAATCCTCTATCGATCTGATATGTTCTAGAAATCTCTCTCTTAATAATCTCTTGGTTCTATCAATGCGTTGGGGACGATTTATGAAGGACCGAATAGCCCCTGATGCCCCTGTTTCTGTGCGAACCTTCAGGCTTGCCGGAAACAGCAGTTATGAAGCAGCGTCTTAAGACCGCTACTCCTTAACTTGTCTGCTGCCTCTGAGGCTGCGGACATCAATCCATCCGATCCTATATGATCGGGTTGATTGACACCCTCTATTAGCTGTTGATTGGCCGCAAATCTGCAGGGGACGGTATTGCACAAGCAGTTCACCAGAACTGCTTGTGCAAAGTTAAATGCCAACAGCGTATGCTGCTGGCATTCAGCGATGTCTGTCGGACATGATGCGCTACAGCGTATGATATTGGACAGACATTGATAAATTGGCCCCATTGGTATCTACCTATCAAGCCGTCAACTTACTTGCATTCGATGGCACCAATACGCTTGCCTAAGATCGCCTAACATCACTGCCGTGGACCTGAATATGTTCTCCAAAGTTACCAAAAAAGCTGTCAAAAAGCCGTGCACCAAGTACGGGGCGATGAGCAGCGGACTGTTGTTAACTAACAGTCATTGATCTCGCTGCTATTCGGCTTTTTCCCAGCTTTATTGGTATACTGTCACTAAACACCCACACTATACTATACTGTTTACCCCCTATACCGCCACTCCCAGAGCCCACCGCAACTCTAATAAATGTATTAACCCCTAAACCGCCGCTCACGGACTCCGCCGCAACTAAATAAAGTGTTTAACCCCTAAACTGCCGCTCCCGGAGCCCACTGCCACCTACATTATACTTATTAACCCCTAATCTGCCGCCTCCTACACGGCCGCCACCTACATTATACTTATTAACCCCTAATCTGCCGCCCCCTACACCGCCGCAACCTACATTATATTTATTAACCCCTAATCTGCCCCCCCTACACCGCCGCCACTATATTAAATTTATTAACCCCAAAACCTAAGTCTAACCCTAACCCTAACACCCCCTAACTTAAATATAATTTAAATCTAAATAAATATTCCTATCATTAAATAAATTATTCCTATTTAAAACTAAATACTTACCTATAAAATAAACCCTAAGCTAGCTACAATATAACTAATAGTTACATTGTAGCTAGCTTAGGGTTTATTTTTATTTTACAGGCAAGTTTGTATTTATTTTAACTAGATAGAATAGTTATTAAATAGTTATTAACTATTTATTTATTTATTATTCTTTATTTATAAAGCGCCAACAGATTCCGCAGCACTGTCCATGGGTACAAAGATAAAAGTACAGTACAATACAATATAGAAGACACCAAAGTTTAAACAAAACAAATACAGGGGGAATTGAGCTACCTAGCTAAAATAAATACAAATATACCTGTAAAATAAAACCTAACCTAAGTTACACTAACACCTAACACTACACTATAATTAAATTAATTCCCTAAATTAAATACAATTAAATAAAATTATCTAAAGTACAAAAAACAAACAAAATAAATACAAATATACCTGTAAAATAAAACCTAACCTAAGTTACACTAACACCTAACACTACACTATAATTAAATTAATTCCCTAAATTAAATACAATTAAATACAATTAAATAAAATTATCTAAAGTACAAAAAAACAAACACTAAATTACAGAAAATAATAAACAAATTACAAGATTTTTAAACTAATTACACCTAATCTAACCCCCCTAACAAAATAAAAAAGCCCCCCCAAAATAAAAAAAAGCCCTACCCTACACTAAATTACAAATAGCCCTTAAAACGGCCTTTTGCTGGGCAAAAAAAAAGGCCCAAGTCCTCAACGAATCCGGCAGAAGTGGTCCTCCAGACGGGCAGAAGTCTTCATCCAGACGGCATCTTCTATCTTCATCCATCTGGCGCGGAGCGGCTCCATCTTCAAGACATCCGATGCGGAGCATCCTCTTCGGCCGACGTCTTCATGCTGAATGAAGGTACCTTTAAGTGACGTCATCCAAGATTGCGTCCCTTAGATCCCGATTGGCTAATAGAATTCTATCAGTCAATCGGAATTAAGGTAGAAAAAATCCTATTGGCTGATGTAATCAGCCAATAGGATTTAAGTTCAATCCTATTGGCTGATGCAATCAGTCAATAGGATTGAGCTTGCATTCTATTGGCTGATTGGAACAGCTAATAGAATGCGAGCTCAATCCTATTGGCTGATTGGAATTAGCTGATTAGAATTATATCAGCCAATCGGAATCTATGGGACGCCATCTTGGATGACGTCACTTAAAGGGACATTATACACTAATTTTTTCTTTGCATAAATGTTTTGTAGATGATCTATTTATATAGCCCATAAAGTTTTTTTTTTAAATAAATGTATAGTTTTGCTTATTTTTAAATAACATTGCTCTGATTTTCAGACTCCTAACCAAGCCCCAAAGTTTTATGTGAATACCGTCAGCTACCTTCTCCAGCTTGCTCCTGTTTGTGTAAAGGGTCTTTTCATATGCAAAAGAAGGGGGAGGGGGGGTGTCTTATTTGCCACTTGCAGTGGGCTTTCCAGCTACCTTTTCAACGGAGCTAAACTGACAGCTTCTAAGTAAGTTTTTAAACAGTTTTATACTGGATTTTTATATCAGTATCTGTGCATCTTATTCTTTATAGTAGTGTCTATTACATGCAGTTATATGAAAATGAGTGTATACTGTCCCTTTAAAGATACCTTCATTCAGCAAGAAGACGTCGGCCGAAGAGGATGCTCTGCGTCGGATGTCTTGAAGATGGAGCCGCTCCGCACCGGATGGTTGAAGATAGAAGATGAAGACTTCTGCCCGTGTAATGCAGCTAGAATTCTCTGTTGCTGCTGTGGTATCTTGGATCACAACTGCAGATTATTACCTAAGTGTCAAGTGTTGATTAAGAAAGTAATGGAATGTCCCTTTTTTTTTGCCCAGCAAAAGGCCGTTTTAAGGGCTATTTGTAATTTAGTGTAGGGTAGGGCTTTTTTTTATTTTGGGGGGGCTTTTTTATTTTGTTAGGGGGGTTAGATTAGGTGTAATTAGTTTAAAAATCTTGTAATTTGTTTATTATTTTCTGTAATTTAGTGTTTGTTTTTTTGTACTTTAGATAATTTTATTTAATTGTATTTAATTGTATTTAATTTAGGGAATTAATTTAATTATAGTGTAGTGTTAGGTGTTAGTGTAACTTAGGTTAGGTTTTATTTTACAGGTATATTTGTATTTATTTTAGCTAGGTAGTTATTAAATAGTTATTAACTATTTAATAACTATTCTATCTAGCTAAAATAAATACAAACTTGCCTGTAAAATAAATACAAACCGGGGGCGTGTCTGGGCAGCGGCCATGTTAGGTCGCAATATCTGAAGCTCTGAGTATGATCTCTCTAACCCGCCGGTTTTAGAGCCCATCCTGCAAGTTATTTTAAAAACTACTCTCATATTTGCTCAACTCAGGTGCTACTGAGCAGATTGATATAAAACTTGAAGGGTTTATGACTACTAGATCCAGATCTGGACCGTTGAGAACTCCGGCGGCGGCCTTACCAAGAGGTCTCAACACCCCCCCCCCAGTATATGGGGTATAGCAGTCGCATTCGGACTGCCCGATCCACATTCTAAGAGAGAAATCCCGCAACCTGCACCATTTAGAGCAATCTACTGTTGAAGCCACTAAACCTGTCATAATATACTCATACAGGGGAGCTGATTGAAATCTCCTCCAGAAAATGGAGGCCCTGACTAGGTGGGAGGCCAAGGTGACGCAGCTCATACACGATCATTTTAAAAATCTCGAATTTGAACTATGCAAGCTTATCCTAAAACCAAAGTCCCAATATACTGACCTAAGGGCAAGAAGGACTGAGTTGACAAAGGAGCTGACCCATCTAATTGCCGGAGGGCTCAACACCCAATCTCAACCTGTGTCTCTGAATGATAGCGGCCTACCCTCCATAATTCCTCCCTTGCAACAACCCTGCATAGCGGATCACCTACCTCTAGCCGCAGATAAACACTTACCGCCTATGGTTCTGAGATCAGGGGGCGATTTGGCACCTCGATGGATTAGAAGATGCAGGCGGAGGGTGAGACGGTTGGCCTCGAGAGTTCCGGTATCTCACATGGTCACTGGCCGACCCAGGGGGTCACAAAGAAGGCGACCGGCTCAGTCAGGGGAAGTTGCAGCAAGTCGGGTTTCTTCCTCTCAATTTGAACCACGAACCGCCCGACTTATTTATACAGCAGAGGACCCCAGGCACGAGTATGTAAGTAGGCCTGCTCTGGGGAAAAGAGTGCTAGCGTGGGGAGCCCCCAGACTTGCTCCCAATCCTTGGATTAAGCTTGACTCCCAACAACTTGCGTCCTCTGGGCCACAGACAGAGCAAGATTTTTCCGTGGAGCTCTGGGGAATTCGAATTGACCGGCAAGGTGTGGGTTAATCATGTTTGGAGTACCGGGACTGCCTTATTACACTAACGACACCCACACTAGCCCCGAGGACAGCCGTTTCTCTTTTCTTCCTTCCTCCAGCCCAGCTATTGAATACAACTACTTCAGATACATATGGGGAGAGAGGCTCTTTATTTTGCCATGCCATTGTGCCGTGGTGTGTAGAATTAGACCCTTGAACTGCCGACCTCTCGAAGACAGTCTCTAATTCTAAGTTGGTACCCAGATTTTACTTATGCCACTAATTCATAATATTTCATATGAGCATCTGGCTTATACAGTAAGTTTGGATAGGATGAACTTTATTGTCACGGACAGTTTCTCCTAAATCTATATATTATTAACAGTTGTGGGACTATTGTACATAATACTGCTGTTTTGAAAGCAAGTTGTTTATCCATTATTGTGGACCGTTAGTCACTGCTGCATAATTAATTTTGCTCATGAGTTGGTCATTAATATCAGATACCTGTGCCCTAAGTGGTTTAACATTTTACTACCCATAATCTACCCATAATCTTCCTAGATTCACTTGAATGACTCCCTGGGGAGGTGCTGTGCCCTTTTTTTGTTTTTTTTTGTTTTGTTTTTTTTGTTTTGTTTTCTTTAACTGTGTACCTACCTATTGAAAAGATGCTCCCTGAGGATGACACATACAGGCAGCTAACATCCTACATACATTTGAGAGGCTCTTAATCCTTATTCTATTAGCTACTGTTTAGCTCATCAGATTAGTTTAATACAAGGGCTTCCTGTTCAATAAAGTTTAAGTTTCCCACTATATTTTTCTCTCACCTACCCTCCAAGCCTCTGTTCAATTCCATATAAATGTCCATTTGCAGACAGTGGCAACTGCCCTCCCACATAATTAAGGTTTAAACCCTGTGGTCTATTATACTATGACTGCTAACGACTATTATTACAAGTAATCTGCCTCCCACCCGGGTATAGGGCCCATGCCTGGGAGAGGATATCTAGTTATATAAGCAATTTTGTCGTTTTGCTATGGCTACCTCTTGATTATAAACCTGCATAACCATTCCACGCAGCCCAATATTAAGGACGCTCAATCTACAAATGGTATCACCCACTAATACCCAGGTACTTATTTAGCATAGTGTCTCTTGGTCTCAGTTTAATAGGGTTGTTGGCTCCCACAATATTCCTCCACCGATGGTGTCTCCCCTCACCCTTTCCCGCTCTGTTTATGGGAGCGGGTCATATCCACTACCCCTTTCCCGTCTGTGTCCAGTGGAGACGAAACACCCTGGGGGGAGACACAACATAAGCTCTTTTTGCCATATAGTTCCAATGGTGATGTCTCCCCATACCAACCTGATCTTCAGTTTCTATTTTTTCATTGTTTCTCTCAGCCTTACTCTGTTAAAATTAAATCTCAAGGTCCAAAAGAGACGTTTGTAACATTAGAGCCCTCCTCTCTAGTTATTTAAATTACATAGGCCCATGAGTGGCCAGCTGATCACTAGGAGGTGCATTCATCTCTTATTTCTTATAAAAAACAGAAAATGAGGTCCCAATTGTTAGATTTGGTGTTTTGTGCAGTAGTACTATATTGTCTTTCTAATTATAAAGGTGTCCTATACATTGTAATTCAATACACTCTACCCGAATGTCAATGTTAACCAAATATTTTTGTACCTTATACGTATATGTTGCTGAACTTTTGTTTACTGTTATGTATTTGCAGAACCTCAATAAAAATCTTTAAAAAAAAAATAAATAAATAAAAATAAAAAAAATAAATACAAACCCTAAGCTAGCTACAATGTAACTATTAGTTATATTGTAGCTAGCTTAGGGTTTATTTTATAGGTACATATTTAGTTTTAAATAGGAATAATTTATTTAATGATAGGAATATTTATTTAGATTTATTTAAATTATATTTAAGTTAGGGGGTGTTAGGGTTAGGGTTAGACTTAGGTTTAGGGGTTAATAAATTTAATATAGTGGCGGCGGTTTAGGGGGTGGCAGATTAGGGGTTAATAAATATAATGTAGGTGGTGGCCGTGTAGGGGGGGCAGATTAGGGGTTAATAAGTATAATGTAGGTGGCGGCGGTGTAGGGGGGGCAGATTAGGGGTTAATAAGTATAATGTAGGTGGCGGCGGTGTAGGGGGGCAGATTAGGGGTTAATAACTTTATGTAGGTGGCGGCGGCGGTGGCGGTGGTGGGGCGGCAGATTAGGGGTTAATAAGTATAATGTAGGTGGCGGCGGTGTAGGGGGCGGCAGATTAGGGGTGTTTAGACTCGGGGTACATGTTAGGGTGTTAGGTGTAAACATTACCATAGGAATCAATGGGATATCGGGCAGCAGCGAACATAAGCTTTCGCTGCTTTCAGACTCCCATTGATTCCTATGGTATCCGCCGCCTCCAGTAGATATTTGTTAACTAGCAAAAGTAGTCAGATAGTGCCGAATTTGCATTCGGAACATCTGTAATGACGTAAGCATCGATCTGTGTCGGACTTTGCCCGGCGGATCGTATGTTACGTCACAAAATTCTACTTTTGCCGGTCTGTAGGGTTTGATAACTAAGGGGAATCAGGCTCGCCACAAATATGCTGCGGAATTCCAGCACATTTGCAGTTGACGGCTTGATAAGTAGATGCCATTGTCTGGAACACACTTCACAGGTTAGGAGATCGATAACATGAGTAGCGTTACAATTAATGTAATACTTAATGTTATCATTTTCAGATGTAACTGTTGAAACAGCCTCATTTCCTTCTATGAGATAATTGCAAGTTTGAGATATTTTATGTCTACACTTAAAGAAAAACTTATATACACATTTATTCGCATAAATACATTTGTATACACATACAGTATAGTGCTGTGTTGTTGCCATTCAAATTATGCAAGCTGTAGCTGGGAGGCTGTCGACATGAAAACGATGCTTCGTTTAAGTTTATGGGGTAAAATATCAACGTGCGTGTAATGGCGAATCTGCCCGTTTGCCCGCGCGCTATAAATTAGCGCTCCACTTGTAATTTAGCTCATAGACATGTATTTAGATAACATATTTAGACAGATAAATGATAAAGAATTCGATAATAGACACTGTTTATAAGTGTTCTTTTATTTAGGATTACTAGATACAGATCTTCGCTGTGTATATACATAGTGATGTCGCAAACTGAAAATTTTCCGGTCGCGAACGGCGAACGCGAACGTCCGCCACTGTTCGCGAACGGGCGAACCGCTATTGACTTCAATGGGCAGGCGAATTTTAAAACCCACAGGGACTCTTTCTGGCCACAATAGTGATGGAAAAGTTGTTTCAAGGGGACTAACACCTGCAGGCCCATTTATCAAGCTCCGTACAGAGCTTGAAGGGCCGTGTTTCTGGCGAGTCTTCAGACTCGCCAGAAACACAACTTATGAAGCAGCGGTCACAAAGACCGCTGCTCCATAACCCTGTCCGCCTGCTCTGAGCAGGCGGACAGGAATCGCCGGAAATCAACCCGATCGAATACGATCGGGTTGATTGACACCTCCCTGCTGGCGGCCGATTGGCCGCCAGTCAGCAGGGGGCGGCGTTGCACCAGCAGCTCTTGTGAGCTGCTGGTGCAATGTTAAATGCGGAGAGCGTATTGCTCTCCGCATTTAGCGAGGTCTTGCGGACCTGATCCGCAGTGTCGGATCAGGTCCGCAAGCCCTTTGATAAATGGGCCTGCATGACTGTGGCATGCCGGAGGGGGATCCATGGCAAAACTCCCACGGAAAATTACATAGTTGATGCAGAGTCTGGTTTTAATCCATAAAGGGCATAAATCACCTAACATTCCTAAATTGTTTGGAATAACGTGCTTTAAAACATCAGGTATGATGTTGTATCGATCAGGTAGTGTAAGGGTTACGCCCGCTTCACAGTGACAGACCAAACTCCCCGTTTAACGCACCGCAAACAACCGCAAACAGTCCATTTGCACAACCACGAGATAGATAGATTTGATAGATACATAGATACATAGATTAGATAGATAGATCAATAGATGCAATATACATTTGATAGATACGATGATAGATAGATAGATAGATAGATAGATTTGATAGATAAATAGATAGATTTGATAGATAGATAATTTCCCAGACAGAGAATTATAAGACGTGCGGCCTGGGACCCATGGTAAGGTTCCCAGAGGCAGTTGCGGCGCCAGGGGACGTGTATATGGCATGGATTTTAGGAACCGGGAGATGGAAAAAGATGCTTGGTCGGTCCTCCTACTTCAAATTTGGGGCACTGCGCGTGCAATCTACTGTGCCACCAGATATGAGTGGTGTGTTAAGTAGTACTATTCTGATCAGTTTAATACCTGTTACTCCCCCTATTGGGGGATTGAGATGGAAAAAGATGCTTGGTCAGTCCTCCTACTTCAAATTTGGGGCACTGCGCGTGCAATCGTGGCCGGACTTTTACCCGACGGACATTTGTCCGACGGACATTTGGCCGAAACACAAGTGGATAGATAGATTTGATAGATAGATCAATAGATGCAATATACATTTGATAGATACGATAGATAGATTTGATAGATAAATAGATAGATTTGATAGATAGATAATTTCCCAAACAGAGAATTACAAGACGTGCGGTCTGGGACCCATGGTAAGGTTCCCAGAGGCAGTTGCGGCGCCAGGGGACGTGTATATGGCATGGATTTTAGGAACCGGGAGATGGAAAAAGATGCTTGGTCGGTCCTCCTGCTTCAAATTTGGGGCACTGCGCGTGCAATCTACTGTGCCACCAGATATGAGTGGTGTGTTAAGTAGTACTATTCTGATCAGTTTAATACCTGTTACTCCCCCTAGCGGGGGACGTGTATATGGCATGGATTTTAGGAACCGGGAGATGGAAAAAGATGCTTGGTTGGTCCTCCTACTTCAAATTTGGGGCACTGCGCGTGCAATCGTGGCCGGACTTTTAGCCGACAGACATTTGGCCGACGGACATTTGGCCGAAACACAAGTGGCTGTCACAAAACAGTCCGGCCACAAGATAGATAGATTTGATAGATAGATAGATAGATAGATACATAGATTAGATAGATAGATCAATAGATGCAATATACATTTGATAGATATGATAGATAGATAGATAGATTTGATAGATAAATAGATAGATTTGATAGATAGATAATATCCCAGACAGAGAATTACAAGACGTGCCGTCTGGGACCCATGGTAAGGTTCCCAGAGGCAGTTGCGGCGCCAGGGGACGTGTATATGGCATGGATTTTAGGAACCGGGAGATGGAAAAAGATGCTTGGTCAGTCCTCCTACTTCAAATTTGGAGCACTGCGCGTGCAATCTACTGTGCCACCAGATATAAGTGGTGTGGTTTTTGAAGCCACAGTGCAGCACCAGAGGCCAGAAAAATTTGGCATGTATTGTACACATGCCTGAAAAATTAGGTATTGTTGCAGCCGCTGCTGTAGCAGCGGCCAGAAAAATTGATGTTTGTTTCCCAGGCAGAAAGTGCCCTAAAACATTGCGGCTTGAACCCTAGTTGGTGGTGGATAAGTCTCGCAAGTCATCCGGCATTCGAAGATAAAATACATTAGCGTGTGGACCATTTTTTGCCCAAGGCAGCTCATGTCATCAGGCCTTTTTTACTCAAATGTATCACCCAATGTCAGTCCCTTTGGGATCCATCCCTCATTCATCTTAATAAAGGTGAGGTAATCTAGACTTTTTGGACCTAGGCGACTTCTCTTCTCAGTGACAATACCTCCTGCTGCACTGAAGGTCCTTTCTGACAGGACACTTGAAGCGGGGCAGGCCAGAAGTTCTATCGCAAATTGGGATAGCTCAGGCCACAGGTCAAGCCTGCACACCCAGTAGTCAAGGGGTTCATCGCTCCTCAGAGTGTCGAGATCTGCAGTTAAGGCGAGGTAGTCTGCTACCTGTCGGTCGAGTCGTTCTCTGAGGGTGGACCCCGAAGGGCTGTGGCGATGCATAGGAGTTAAAAAGCTCTGCATGTCCTCCATCAACAACACGTCTGTAAAGCGTCCTGTCCTTGCCGGCATGGTCGTGGGAATCGGAGGATTACTTTCACCTCTTCCCCTGTTAGATTCCCGTTGTGCTGTGACATCACCCTTATACGCTGTGTAAAGCATACTTTTTAATTTATTTTGGAACTGCTGCATCCTTTCCGACTCGCGGTAAATCGGTAACATTTCAGGCACTTTATGCTTATACCGGGGGTCTACTAGCGTGAACACCCAGTACAGGTCGTTCTCCTTCAGCTTTTTTATACGAGGGTCCCTCAACAGGCACGACAGCATGAAAGACCCCATATGCACAAGGTTGGATGCCGAGCTACTCATGTCCCGTTCCTCGTCCTCAGTGATCTCACTGAAGGTATCTTCTTCACGCCACGTACAACACCATGGGTACCAGATAGGTGACAACGAGCACCCTGGGATGCCTGTTGTGGTTGGTCTTCCTCCTCCTCCTCAAAGCCACATTCCTCCTCTGACTCCTCTTCCTCACAATCCTCTTCCAGCATTGCCGCAGTTCTAGCAAGCGATGCTGATAAGGCTGTTTCTGGTGGTGATGGTGACCACAACTCTTCCTCTTCACGCTCATCTACGGCCTGATCCAGCACTCTTTGCAGGGCACGCTCCAGGAAGAAAACAAATGGTATGATGTCGCTGATGGTGCCTTCGGTGCGACTGACTAGGTTTGTCACCTCCTCAAAAGGACGCATGAGCCTACAGGCATTGCGCATGAGCGCCCAGTAACGTGGTAAAAAAATTCCCAGCTCCCCAGAGGCTGTCCTAGCACCCCGGTCATACAAATACTCGTTAATGGCTTTTTCTTGTTGGAGCAGGCGGTCGAACATTAGGAGTGTTGAATTCCAACGTGTCGGGCTGTCGCAAATCAAGCGCCTCACTGGCATGTTGTTTCGCCGCTGGATATCAGAAAAGTGCACCATGGCCGTGTAGGAACGCCTGAAATGGCCACACACCTTCCTGGCCTGCTTCAGGACGTCCTGTAAGCCTGGGTACTTATGCACAAAGCGTTGTACGATCAGATTACACACATGTGCCATGCACGGCACATGTGTCAACTTGCCCAATTTCAATGCCGCCACCAAATTACTTCCGTTGTCAGAAACCACTTTGCCGATCTCCAGTTGGTGCAGAGTCAGCCACTGATCCACCTGTGCGTTCAGGGCGGTCAGGAGTGCTGGTCCGGTGTGACTCTCTGCTTTCAGGCAAGTCAACCCCAAGACGGCGTGACACTGCTGTATCCGGGATGTGGAATAGTACCTGGGGAGCTGGGGGGGTGCCGTTGATGTGGAGCAAGACACAGCAGCAGAAGAAGAGGACTCAGCCGAGGAGGTTATGGAAGAGGATGGAGTAGGAGGAGTAGAGGAGGTGGCAGCAGGCCTGCCTGCAAGTCGTGGCGGTGTCACCAACTCTGCAGAGCCACGCATTCCATGGTTGTCAGCCGTCAGCAGGTTTACCCAATGCGCAGTGTAGGTGATATACCTGCCCTGACCATGCTTTGCAGACCAGCTATCAGTGGTCAGATGGACCCTTGCCCCAACACTGTGTGCCAGACATGCCATTACTTCCTTTCGCACAATCGAGTACAGGTTGGGGATTGCCTTTTGTGAAAAGAAATTTCGGCCGGGTACCTTCCACTGCGGTGTCCCAATAGCTACAAATTTTTTGAACGCCTCAGACTCCACCAGCTTGTATGGTAAAAGCTGGCGGGCTAAGATTTCAGACAAGCCAGCTGTCAGACGCCGGGCAAGGGGGTGACTTTGTGACATTGTCTTCTTACGCTCAAACATGTCCTTGACAGACACCTGACTGTGGGCAGATGAGCAGGAAATGCTCCGGAAGAGAGACGGAGTGGCGGATGGTTGAGAGGGGGCAAGGAGGACAGCAGTGGTTGACGTGGCTGAAGATGCTGGACCAGGAGGAGGATGGCGGCTTTGAGTTTGTGTGCTGCTTCTACTCATGTGTTGATCCCATAGGCGTTTATGATGTGCGATCATGTGCCTTCGCAAAGCAGTTGTACCTAGGTGGGTGTTGGACTTCCCACGACTCAGTTTCTTTTGGCACAGGTTGCAAATGGCATCACTGTTGTCAGAGGCAGACACACAAAAAAAATGCCACACTGCTGAGCTCTGCGATGACGGCATTCTGGTGGTGGCAACAGCATGCGTTGATTGGCGTGCTGTCTGGCTGACCCCGGGTGCCAATGCATGCTGTCTGACTGTGCCACTAGCTCCTTGCGACGACCTCCCCCTGCTTCCAACTCGTCTCCTCCTCCTCCTCTCTGTCTCCCCATCTGAACTTTCCCCCTGTTCTTCTTCTCTTCTAGCGGGCACCCACGTGACATCCACGGATGCATCGTCATCATCAACCGCTTCACTTGTATCTGACAAATCAACAAAGGAAGCAGCAGCGGGTACAACATCATCATCATCACACCGTACGTCCATGTCTGTAATGCTGCCTGACTGAGACATATCACTGTTATCTACATCCTCTGTCAATGATGGTTGCGCATCACTCATTTCTTCCAAATGATGTGTAAATAACTCCTCTGCCAGATCAAGTGAAGCGGCTGTGGTGCTAGTGTTGGTGGTGGCGGCAGGCGGGCGAGTGGTAACTTGAGAGGTGCCTGTAGATAAGCTGGAGGAGGATGGTGCGTCAAGGTTCGGAGCGGAAGCTATAGATGATTGGGTGTCCTGTGTTAAAAAGTCAACTATGTCCTTCTCAGAACTTTTCGAGTTCATGGTATGTGGCCTCTGAACACTGGCCATTATTCTAGGGCCTAAGGGAATCACAGCACCACGACCACGACGGCACCTGCGGGGTGGCCTGCCTCTGCCTGTCATTTTTTTTTAAATGTACACTTACAATACTATTAAACAAGATATGAGTGGTGCCACTGGGCATGTGGGCACAGTATACGCTGTGAGCCTGACACAAAAAAGCAGACTGATGTTTCACAGTCCAAAAAGTTTAATTTTTTTTAAATTTACACTTACACTACTATTAAACAAGATATGAGTGGTGGCACTGGGCAAGTGGGCACAGTATACGCTGTGAGCCTGGCACACACACTGGCAGGCAGGCAACTGCAATTAGATTACACTAGCAGACTGATGTTGCACAGTCAAAAAAGTTTTTTTTTTTTAAATTTACACTACTGTTACAACAGATATGAGTGGTGGCACTGTGGGCAAGTGGGCCTGGCACACACGCTGGCAGGCAGGCAACTGCAATTAGATTACACTAGAAGACTGATGTTTAACAGTCAAAAAAATTTTTTTTTTAAATTTACACTACTGTTACAACAGATATGAGTGGTGGCACTGTGGGCAAGTGGGCCTGGCACACACGCTGACAGGCAGGCAACTGCAATTAGATTACACTAGCAGACTGATGTTTCACAGTCAAAAAAGTTTTTTTTTTTTTAAATTTACACTACTGTTACAACAGATATGAGTGGTCGCACTGTGGGCAAGTGGGCCTGGCACACACGCGGGCAGGCAGGCAACTGCAATTAGATTACACTAGCAGACTGATGTTTCACAGTCAAAAAAGTTTTTTTTTTAAATTACACTACTGTTACAACAGATATGAGTGGTGGCACTGTGGGCAAGTGGGCCTGGCACACACGCTGGCAGGCAGGCAACTGCAATTAGATTACACTAGCAGACTGATGTTTAACAGTCAAAAAAGTTTTGTTTTTTTAAATTTACACTACTGTTACAACAGATATGAGTGGTGGCACTGTGGGCAAGTGGGCCTGGCACACACGCTGGCAGGCAGGCAACTGCAATTAGATTACACTAGCAGACTGATGTTTAACAGTCAAAAAAGTTTTTTTTTTTAAATTTACACTACTGTTACACCAGATATGAGTGGTGGCACTGTGGGCAAGTGGGCCTGGCACACACGCTGGCAGGCAGGCAACTGCAATTAGATTACACTAGCAGACTGATGTTTCACAGTCAAAAAAGTTTTTTTTTTTAAATTTACACTACTGTTACAACAGATATGAGTGGTGGCACTGTGGGCAAGTGGGCCTGGCACACACGCTGGCAGGCAGGCAACTGCAATTAGATTACACTAGCAGACTGATGTTTCACAGTCAAAAAAGTTTTTTTTTTTTTTAAATTGCACTACTGTTACAACTGATATGAGTGGTGGCACTGTGGGCAAGTGGGCCTGGCACACACGCTGGCAGTCAGGCAACTGCAATTAGATTACACTAGCAGACTGATGTTTCACAGTCAAAAACGTTTTTTTTTTTAAAATTACACTACTGTTACAACAGATATGAGTGGTAGCACTGTGGGCAAGTGGGCCTGGCACACACGCTGGCAGGCAGGCAACTGCAATTAGATTACACTAGCAGACTGATGTTTAACAGTCCAAAAAGTTTTTTTTATTTTAAATTTATACTACTTTTACAACAGATATGAGTGGTGGCACTGTGGGCAAGTGGGCCTGGCACACACGCTGGCAGGCAGGCAACTGCAATTAGATTACACTAGCAGACTGATGTTTAACTGTCAAAAAAGTTTTTTTAAAAAAAATTTACACTACTGTTACAACAGATATGAGTGGTGGCACTGTGGGCAAGTGGGCCTGGCACACACGCTGGCAGGCAGGCAACTGCAATTAGATTACACTAGCAGACTGATGTTTAACAGTCCAAAAAGTTTTTTTTATTTTAAATTTATACTACTTTTACAACAGATATGAGTGGTGGCACTGTGGGCAAGTGGGCCTGGCACACACGCTGGCAGGCAGGCAACTGCAATTAGATTACACTAGCAGACTGATGTTTAACTGTCAAAAAAGTTTTTTTAAAAAAAAATTACACTACTGTTACAACAGATATGAGTGGTGGCACTGTGGGCAAGTGGGCCTGGCACACACGCTGGCAGGCAGGCAACTGCAATTAGATTACACTAGCAGACTGATGTTTCACAGTCAAAAAAGTTTTTTTTTTAAAATTTACACTACTGTTACAACAGATATGAGTGGTCGCACTGTGGGCAAGTGGGCCTGGCACACACGCTGGCAGGCAGGCAACTGCAATTAGATTACACTAGCAGACTGATGTTTCACAGTCAAAAAAGTTATTTTTTTTTAAATTTACACTACTGTTACAACAGATATGAGTGGTCGCACTGTGGGCAAGTGGGCCTGGCACACACGCTGGCAGGCAGGCAACTGCAATTAGATTAGACTAGCAGACTGATGTTTCACAGTCAAAAAAGTTATTTTTTTTTAAATTTACACTACTGTTACAACAGATATGAGTGGTGGCACTGTGGGCAAGTGGGTCTGGCACACACGCTGGCAGGCAGGCAACTGCAATTAGATTACACTAGCAGACTGATGTTTAACAGTCAAAAAAGTTTTGTTTTTTTAAATTTACACTACTGTTACAACAGATATGAGTGGTGGCACTGTGGGCAAGTGGGCCTGGCACACACGCTGGCAGGCAGGCAACTGCATTTAGATTACACTAGCAGACTGATGTTTCACAGTCAAAAAAGTTTTTTTTTTTAAATTACACTACTGTTACAACAGATATGAGTGGTGGCACTGTGGGCAAGTGGGCCTGGCACACACGCTGGCAGGCAGGCAACTGCAATTAGATTACACTAGCAGACTGATGTTTAACAGTCAAAAAAGTTTTGTTTTTTTAAATTTACACTACTGTTACAACAGATATGAGTGGTGGCACTGTGGGCAAGTGGGCCTGGCACACACGCTGGCAGGCAGGCAACTGCAATTAGATTACACTAGCAGACTGATGTTTAACAGTCAAAAAAGTTTTTTTTTTTAAATTTACACTACTGTTACACCAGATATGAGTGGTGGCACTGTGGGCAAGTGGGTCTGGCACACACGCTGGCAGGCAGGCAACTGCAATTAGATTACACTAGCAGACTGATGTTTCACAGTCAAAAAAGTTTTTTTTTTTAAATTTACACTACTGTTACAACAGATATGAGTGGTGGCACTGTGGGCAAGTGGGCCTGGCACACACGCTGGCAGGCAGGCAACTGCAATTAGATTACACTAGCAGACTGATGTTTCACAGTCAAAAAAGTTTTTTTTTTTTTTAAATTGCACTACTGTTACAACTGATATGAGTAGTGGCACTGTGGGCAAGTGGGCCTGGCACACACGCTGGCAGTCAGGCAACTGCAATTAGATTACACTAGCAGACTGATGTTTCACAGTCAAAAACGTTTTTTTTTTTTTAAATTACACTACTGTTACAACAGATATGAGTGGTAGCACTGTGGGCAAGTGGGCCTGGCACACACGCTGGCAGGCAGGCAACTGCAATTAGATTACACTAGCAGACTGATGTTTAACTGTCAAAAAAGTTTTTTTTTAAAAAATTTACACTACTGTTACAACAGATATGAGTGGTGGCACTGTGGGCAAGTGGGCCTGGCACACACGCTGGCAGGCAGGCAACTGCAATTAGATTACACTAGCAGACTGATGTTTCACAGTCAAAAAAGTTTTTTTTTTTAAATTTACACTACTGTTACAACAGATATGAGTGGTCGCACTGTGGGCAAGTGGGCCTGGCACACACGCTGGCAGGCAGGCAACTGCAATTAGATTAGACTAGCAGACTGATGTTTCACAGTCAAAAAAGTTATTTTTTTTTAAATTTACACTACTGTTACAACAGATATGAGTGGTGGCACTGTGGGCAAGTGGGTCTGGCACACACGCTGGCAGGCAGGCAACTGCAATTAGATTACACTAGCAGACTGATGTTTAACAGTCAAAAAAGTTTTGTTTTTTTAAATTTACACTACTGTTACAACAGATATGAGTGGTGGCACTGTGGGCAAGTGGGCCTGGCACACACGCTGGCAGGCAGGCAACTGCATTTAGATTACACTTACAGACTGATGTTTAACAGTCAAAAAAGTTTTTGTTTTTTTTAAATTTACACTACTGTTACAACAGATATGAGTGGTGGCACTGTGGGCAAGTGGGCCTGGCACACACGCTGGCAGGCAGGCAACTGCAATTAGATTACACTAGAAGACTGATGTTTAACAGTCAAAAAAATTTTTTTTTAAAATTTACACTACTGTTACAACAGATATGAGTGGTGGCACTGTGGGCAAGTGGGCCTGGCACACACGCTGACAGGCAGGCAACTGCAATTAGATTACACTAGCAGACTGATGTTTCACAGTCAAAAAAGTTTTTTTTTTTTTAAATTTACACTACTGTTACAACAGATATGAGTGGTCGCACTGTGGGCAAGTGGGCCTGGCACACACGCGGGCAGGCAGGCAACTGCAATTAGATTACACTAGCAGACTGATGTTTCACAGTCAAAAAAGTTTTTTTTTTTAAATTACACTACTGTTACAACAGATATGAGTGGTGGCACTGTGGGCAAGTGGGCCTGGCACACACGCTGGCAGGCAGGCAACTGCAATTAGATTACACTAGCAGACTGATGTTTCACAGTCAAAAAAGTTTTTTTTTAAAAATTTACACTACTTTTACAACAGATATGAGTGGTGGCACTGTGGGCAAGTGGGCCTGGCACACACGCTGGCAGGCAGGCAACTGCAATTAGATTACACTAGCAGACTGATGTTTCACAGTCAAAAAAGGTTTTTTTTTTTTAAATTGCACTACTGTTACAACTGATATGAGTAGTGGCACTGTGGGCAAGTGGGCCTGGCACACACGCTGGCAGTCAGGCAACTGCAATTAGATTACACTAGCAGACTGATGTTTCACAGTCAAAAACGTTTTGTTTTTTTTAAATTACACTACTGTTACAACAGATATGAGTGGTAGCACTGTGGGCAAGTGGGCCTGGCACACACGCTGGCAGGCAGGCAACTGCAATTAGATTACACTAGCAGACTGATGTTTAACTGTCAAAAAAGTTTTTTTTAAAAAAATTTACACTACTGTTACAACAGATATGAGTGGTGGCACTGTGGGCAAGTGGGCCTGGCACACACGCTGGCAGGCAGGCAACTGCAATTAGATTACACTAGCAGACTGATGTTTCACAGTCAAAAAAGTTTTTTTTTTTAAATTTACACTACTGTTACAACAGATATGAGTGGTCGCACTGTGGGCAAGTGGGCCTGGCACACACGCTGGCAGGCAGGCAACTGCAATTAGATTAGACTAGCAGACTGATGTTTCACAGTCAAAAAAGTTATTTTTTTTTAAATTTACACTACTGTTACAACAGATATGAGTGGTGGCACTGTGGGCAAGTGGGTCTGGCACACACGCTGGCAGGCAGGCAACTGCAATTAGATTACACTAGCAGACTGATGTTTAACAGTCAAAAAAGTTTTGTTTTTTTAAATTTACACTACTGTTACAACAGATATGAGTGGTGGCACTGTGGGCAAGTGGGCCTGGCACACACGCTGGCAGGCAGGCAACTGCATTTAGATTACACTTACAGACTGATGTTTAACAGTCAAAAAAGTTTTTGTTTTTTTTAAATTTACACTACTGTTACAACAGATATGAGTGGTGGCACTGTGGGCAAGTGGGCCTGGCACACACGCTGGCAGGCAGGCAACTGCAATTAGATTACACTAGAAGACTGATGTTTAACAGTCAAAAAATTTTTTTTTTAAAATTTACACTACTGTTACAACAGATATGAGTGGTGGCACTGTGGGCAAGTGGGCCTGGCACACACGCTGACAGGCAGGCAACTGCAATTAGATTACACTAGCAGACTGATGTTTCACAGTCAAAAAAGTTTTTTTTTTTTTAAATTTACACTACTGTTACAACAGATATGAGTGGTCGCACTGTGGGCAAGTGGGCCTGGCACACACGCGGGCAGGCAGGCAACTGCAATTAGATTACACTAGCAGACTGATGTTTCACAGTCAAAAAAGTTTTTTTTTTTAAATTACACTACTGTTACAACAGATATGAGTGGTGGCACTGTGGGCAAGTGGGCCTGGCACACACGCTGGCAGGCAGGCAACTGCAATTAGATTACACTAGCAGACTGATGTTTCACAGTCAAAAAAGTTTTTTTTTTAAAATTTACACTACTTTTACAACAGATATGAGTGGTGGCACTGTGGGCAAGTGGGCCTGGCACACACGCTGGCAGGCAGGCAACTGCAATTAGATTACACTAGCAGACTGATGTTTCACAGTCAAAAAAGTTTTTTTTTTTTTAAAATTGCACTACTGTTACAACTGATATGAGTGGTGGCACTGTGGGCAAGTGGGCCTGGCACACACGCTGGCAGTCAGGCAACTGCAATTAGATTACACTAGCAGACTGATGTTTCACAGTCAAAAACGTTTTTTTTTTTTTAAATTACACTACTGTTACAACAGATATGAGTGGTAGCACTGTGGGCAAGTGGGCCTGGCACACACACTGGCAGGCAGGCAACTGCAATTAGATTACACTAGCAGACTGATGTTTAACAGTCAAAAAAGTTTTTTTATTTTAAATTTATACTACTTTTACAACAGATATGAGTGGTGGCACTGTGGGCAAGTGGGCCTGGCACACACGCTGGCAGGCAGGCAACTGCAATTAGATTACACTAGCAGACTGATGTTTAACTGTCAAAAAAGTTTTTTTTTTTTAAATTTACACTACTGTTACAACAGATATGAGTGGTGGCACTGTGGGCAAGTGGGCCTGGCACACACGCTGGCAGGCAGGCAACTGCAATTAGATTACACTAGCAGACTGATGTTTCACAGTCAAAAAAGTTTTTTTAAAAAAATTTATACTACTGTTACAACAGATATGAGTGGTAGCACTGTGGGCAAGTGGGCCTGGCACACACGCTGGCAGGCAGGCAACTGCAATTAGATTAGACTAGCAGACTGATGTTTCACAGTCAAAAAAGTTATTTTTTTTTAAATTTACACTACTGTTACAACAGATATGAGTGGTGGCACTGTGGACAAGTGGGTCTGGCACACACGCTGGCAGGCAGGCAACTGCAATTAGATTACACTAGCAGACTGATGTTTAACAGTCAAAAAAGTTTTGTTTTTTTAAATTTACACTACTGTTACAACAGATATGAGTGGTGGCACTGTGGGCAAGTGGGCCTGGCACACACGCTGGCAGGCAGGCAACTGCATTTAGATTACACTAGCAGACTGATGTTTAACAGTCAAAACATTTTTTTTTTTTTTTAAATTTACACTACTGTTCAACAGATATGAGTGGTGGCACTGTGGGCAAGTGGGCCTGGCACACACGCTGGCAGGCAGGCAACTGCAATTAGATTACACAAGCAGACTGATGTTTCACAGTCAAAAAAGGTTTTTTTTTTTTAAATTTACACTAATGTTACACCAGATATGAGTGGTGGCAACGGGCAAGTGGGCACAGTATACGCTGTGAGCCTGGCACACACGCTGGCAGGCAGGCAACTGCAATTAGATTACACAGGAAAAAAAAAAAAAAGCAGCCCTAAAAAGGGCTTTTTGGGGTGCTGTCCTTACAGCAGAGATCAGATGAGTCCTTCAGGACTATAGTGGACACTGAATACACTAGCCTAGCTATCAATTTCCCTATTAAATCAGCAGCAGCTACACTGTCCCTCCTCTCACTAAGAAAGCAGCTTCCGAATGAATCTAAAATGGCTGCTGTCCAGGAGCTGGGAGGGTCTGGGAGGGAGTGTCTGCTGCTGATTGGCTGGAATGTGTCTGCAGACTGTGAGATACAGGGTCAAAGTTTACTCAATGATGACGAATAGGGGGCGGATCGAACATTGCATATGTTCGCCCGCCGTTGCGAACGCGAACAAGCTATGTTCGCCGGGAACTATTCGCCGGCGAACTGTTCGGGACATCACTATATATACACATGCAAGTTGTTACTGGTCATTTTCCTCTCTAACAAATTCTTTACCTTCCTTCACATGTTAAAATATTATTTAAACAGGCAATTTACTGAGTCACATAAATATTATCGGCTAGATTTAGAGTTTGGCGTCAGCCGTCAAAAGCAGCGTTAAGGGGTCCTAACGCTGCTTTTTACCACCCGCTGGTATTTAGAGTCAAGCAGGAAAGGGTCTACCGCTCACATTCTTTCCGCGACTCCAGGCTACCGCAGATCCCCTTACGTCAATTGCGTATCCTATGTTTTCAATGGGATTTGCCTAACACTGGTATTTGGAAGAAGTGAGCGGTAGAGCCTCTACCGACAAGACTCCTACCGCCAAAAAAAGTCAGTAGTTAAGAGCTTTATGGGCTAACGCCGGAACATAAAGCTCCTAACTACTGTGCTATAAAGTACACTAACACCCATAAACTACCTATGTACCCCTAAACCGAGCCCCCCCCCACATCGCCAACCCTCTAATAAAATTTTTTAACCCCTAATCTGCCGACCGGACACCGCCGCCACCTACATTATAGCTATGAACCCCTAATCTACTGCCCCTAACATCGCCGACACCTATATTATATTTATTACCCCCTAATCTGCCCCCCCAACGTCGCCGCCACCTACCTACACTTATTAACCCCGCCACTAGAATAAATGTATTAACCCCTAAACCGCCACACTCCCGCCTCGCAAACACTATAATACATTTTATTAACCCCTAATCTGCCCTCCCTAACATCGCCGCCACCTACCTACAATTATTAACCCCTAATCTCCCGCCCGCAACGTCGCCGCTACTATAATAAAGTTATTAACCCCTAAACCTAACTCTAACCCTAACCCTAACACCCCCCCTAAGTTAAATATAATTTTAATTAAACGAAATAATATTCCTATAATTAAATAAATTATTCCTATTTAAAACTAAATACTTACCTAGAAAATAAACCTTAATATAGCTACAATATAACTAATAATTACATTGTAGCTATTTTAGGATTTATATTTATTTTACAGGCAACTTTGTATTTATTTTAACTAGGTACAATAGCTATTAAATATTTAAAAACTATTTAATAGCTACCTAGTTGAAATAAGTACAAAATTACCTGTAAAATAAATCCTAACCTAAGTTACAAATACACCTAACACTACACTATCATTAAATTAATTAAATAAATTAACTACAATTAGCTAAACTAAAATACAATTAAATAAACTAATCTATAATACAAAAAAAACAAACACTAAATTACAAAAAATAATAAAAAATTACAAGAAGTTTAAACTAATTACACCTAATCTAAGCCCCCTAATAAAATAAAAAATCCCCCCAAAATAAAAAAATGCCCTACCCTATTCTAAATTACGAAAGTAATCAGCTCTTTTACCAGCCCTTAAAAGGGCTTTTTGCGGGGCATTGCCCCAAAGTAATCAGCTCTTTTACCTGTAAAAAAAAATACAACCCCCCCAACATTAAAACCCACCACCCACATACCCCTACTCTAACCCACCCAAAGCCCCCTTAAAAAAACCTAACGCTAACCCCCTGAAGATCTCCCTACCTTGAGTCGTCTTCACCCAACCGGGCCGAAATCTTCATCCAAGGTGCGCAGAGGAGGTCCTTCATCCGGTAGAAGTCTTCATCCATGCGGCATCTTCAATCTTCATCCATCCGGAGCGGAGCAGAGCCATCTTCCAAGGAGCCGACGCGGAGCCATCTTCTTCATCCAGAGTCTTCGAACACAATGACGGTACCTTTAAGTGACGTCATCCAAGATGGCATCCCTTCAATTCCAATTGGCTGATAGGATTCTATCAGCCAATCGGAATTAAGGTAGGAAAAATCTGATTGGCTGATGCAATCAGCCAATCAGATTGAAGTTCAATCCGATTGGCTGATCCAATCAGCCAATCGTATTGAGCTCGCATTCTATTGGCTGTTCCAATCAGCCAATAGAATGCAAGCTCAATACGATTGGCTGATTGGATCAGCCAATCGGATTGAACTTCAATCTGATTGGCTGATTGCATCAGCCAATCAGATTTTTCCTACCTTAATTCCAAGCCAATCAGAATTGAAGGGACGCCATCTTGGATGACGTCACTTAAAGGTACCATCATTGTGTTCGAAGACTCCGGATGAAGAGGATGGCTCCGCGTCAGCTCCTTGGAAGATGGCCCCGCTCCGCTCCGGATGGATGAAGATTGAAGACGTTGTCTGGATGAAGATTTCTACCGGATGAAGGACCTCCTCTGCGCACCTTGGATGAAGATTTCGGCCCGGTTGGGTGAAGAGGACTCAAGGTAGGGAGATCTTCAGGGGGTTAGCGTTAGGTTTTTTTAAGGGGGGTTTGGGTGGGTTAGAGTAGGGGTATGTGGGTGGTGGGTTTTAATGTTGGGGGGGTTGTATTTTTTTTTTTAAAGGTAAAAGAGCTGATTACTTTTGTAATTTAGAATAGGGTAGGGCATTTTTTTATTTTGGGGGAATTTTTTATTTTATTAGGGGGCTTAGATTAGGTGTAATTAGTTTAAACTTCTTGTAATTTTTTATTATTTTTTGTAATTTAGTGGGGGGTTTTTTGTATTATAGTTTAGTTTATTTAATTGTATTTTAGTTTAGCTCATTGTAGTTAATTTATTTAATTAATTTAATGATAGTGTAGTGTTAGGTTTATTTGTAACTTAGGTTAGGATTTATTTTACAGGTAATTTTGTACTTATTTTAACTAGGTAGCTATTAAATAGTTATTAAATATTTAATAGCTATTGTACCTAGTTAAAATAAATACAAAGTTGCCTGTAAAAAAAATATAAATCCTAAAATAGCTACAATGTAATTATTAGTTATATTGTAGCTATATTAGGGTTTATTTTCTAGGTAAGTATTTAGTTTTAAATAGGAATAATTTATTTAATTATAGGAATATTATTTCGTTTAATTAAAATTATATTTAACTTAGGTGGTTGTTAGGGTTAGGGTTAGAGTTAGGTTTAGCGGTTAATAACTTTATTATAGTAGCGGCAACGTTGCGGGTGGGAGATTAGGGGTTAATAATTGTAGGTAGGTTGCGGCGATGTTAGGGAGGGCAGATTAGGGGTTAATAAAATGTATTATAGTGTTTGCGAGGCGGGAGTACGGTGGTTTAGGGGTTAATACATTTATTCTAGTGGCGGCGAGGTCCGGTCGGCAGATTAGGGGTTAATAAGTGTAGGTAGGTGGCGGCGACATTGGGGGGGGCAGATTAGGGGGTAATAAATATAATATAGGTGTCGGCGATATTAGGGGCAGCAGATTAGGGGTTCATAGGGATAATGTAGGTGGCGGCGGTGTCCGGAGCGGCAGATTAGGGGTTAATAATAAAATGCAGGTGTCAGCGATAGCGGGGGCGGCAGATTAGGGGTTAATAAGTGTAAGGTTAGGGGTGTTTAGACTCGGGGTTCATGTTAGGGTGTTAGGTGCAGACTTATAGACTGTTTCCCCATAGGAAACAATGGGGCTGCGCTAGGAGCTGAACGCTGCTTTTTTGCAGGTGTTAGGTTTTTTTCCAGCCAGCTCAGCCCCATTGTATCCTATGGGGATATCGTGCACGAGCACGTTTTTCCAGCTTACCGCTACCGTAGGCAACGCTGGTATTGAGAGTTGAAGGGAAGGTAAATTATGTTCAATGCTCCCTTTTCTGAGCCTAACGCAGTCACTCAGACAACTCTAAATACCAGCGTTGTCTTAAGGGTGCGCTGGGAAAAAAAGCAGCGTTAGCTACGCGGGTCTTTACCGACAAAACTCTAAATCTAGGCGTATGAATTTTATTCCCAGCTATCCCAGATACTCTCCTGCTTGTTTCTTTAACTCTATCCTCAGATCTTGTGATATTTCTTCTTATCCCTTATGATCCTTTCAAGAACATGTCCTATCCCTAAGATCTCAGAGGTCTGTAACGGCTGATATCATTACATTGTGTCTCTGGGTTTTGTTTCCACCAGTAGCCATCATGTCCCATTTCTGGTCATCTGTGTCACTCTCTCATGTTACATTACTCATCTCTGATCATCTGTGTAACCCTCTCATGTTACATTACTCATCTCTTGTCATCTGTGTAACCCTCTCATGTTACATTACTTATCTCTGATCATCTGTGTAACCCTCTCATGTTACAGTACTCATCTCTGATCATCTGTGTAACCCTCTCATGTTACAGTACTCATCTCTAGTCATCTGTGTAACCCTCTCATGTTACATTACTCATCTCTGATCATCTGTGTAACCCTCTCATGTTACATTACTCATCTCTTGTCATCTGTGTAACCCTCTCATGTTACATTACTCATCTCTTGTCATCTGTGTAACCCTCTCATGTTACAGTACTCATCTCTGATCATCTGTGTAACCCTCTCATGTTACATTACTCATCTCTAGTCATCTGTGTAACCCTCTCATGTTACATTACTCATCTCTTGTCATCTGTGTAACCCTCTCATGTTACAGTACTCATCTCTTGTCATCTGTGTAACCCTCTCATGTTACAGTACTCATCTCTAGTCATCTGTGTAACCCTCTCATTTTACAGTACTCATCTCTAGTCATCTGTGTAACCCTCTCATGTTACATTACTCATCTCTTGTCATCTGTGTAACCCTCTCATGTTACAGTACTCATCTCTAGTCATCTGTGTAACCCTCTCATGTTAAATGACTTATCTCTTGTCATCTGTGTAACCTTCTCATGTTACATTACTCATCTCTGATCATCTGTGTAACCCTCTCATGTTACAGTACTCATCTCTAGTCATCTGTGTAACCCTCTCATGTTACATTACTTATCTCTGATCATCTGTGTAACCCTCTCATGTTACATTACTCATCTCTAGTCATCTGTGTAACCCTCTCATGTTACATTACTCATCTCTAGTCATCTGTGTAACCCTCTCATGTTACATTACTCATCTCTGATCATCTGTGTAACCCTCCCATGTTACATTACTCATCTCTTGTCATCTGTGTAACCTTCTCATGTTACATTACTCATCTCTGATCATCTGTGTAACCCTCTCATGTTACATTACTCATCTCTTGTCATCTGTGTAACCCTCTCATGTTACAGTACTCATTTTTGGTCATCTGTGTAACCCTCTAATGTTACAGTACTTATTTTTGGTCATCTGTGTAACCCTCTCATGTTACATCACTCACCTCTGGTCATCTGTGTAACACTCATGTCACAGTACTCATCTCTGGTGATCTGTGTAACCCTCTCATGTTACAGTACTCATCTCTGATCATCTGTGTAACCCTCTCATGTTACATTACTCACCTCTGATCATCTGTGTAACCCTCTCATGTTACAGTAATCACCTCTGATCATCTGTGTAACCCTCTCATGTTACAGTACTCATTTTTGGTAATCTGTGTAACCCTCTCATGTTACAGTACTCATTTTGGTAATCTGTGTAAACCTCTCATGTTACAGTACTCATCTCTAATCATCTGTCTAACCCTCTCATGTTACAGTATTCATTTCTGATCATCTGTGTAACCCTCTCATGTTACAGTACTCACCTCTGATCATCTGTGTAACCCTCTCATGTTACAGTACTCACCTCTGATCATCTGTGTAACCCTCTCATGTTACAGTACTCACCTCTTATCATCTGTGTAACCCTCTCATTTTACAGTACTCATTTTTGGTCATTTGTGTAACCCTCTCATGTTACAGTACTCACCTCTGGTCATCTGTGTAACACTCTCATGTCACAGTACTCATCTCTGGTCATCTTTGTAACCCTCTCATTTTACAGTACTCATTTCTGATCATCTGTGTAACCCTCTCATTTTACAGTACTCATTTTTGATCATCTGTGTAATCCTCTCATGTTACAGTGCTCATTTTTGGTCATCTGTGTAACCCTCGCATGTTACAGTACTCATCTCTGGTCATCTGTGTAACCCTCTCATGTTACAGTACTCATTTTTGGTCATTTGTGTAACCCTCTCATGTTACAGTACTCACCTCTGGTCATCTGTGTAACACTCTCATGTCACAGTACTCATCTCTGGTCATCTTTGTAACCCTCTCATTTTACAGTACTCATTTCTGATCATCTGTGTAACCCTCTCATTTTACAGTACTCATTTTTGATCATCTGTGTAATCCTCTCATGTTACAGTGCTCATTTTTGGTCATCTGTGTAACCCTCGCATGTTACAGTACTCATCTCTGATCATCTGTGTAACCCTCTCATGTTACAGCACTCATTTTTGGTCATCTGTGTAACCCTCTCATGTTACATAACATTACTCATCTCTGGTCATCTGTGTAACCCTCTCATGTTACAGTATTCATCTCTTGTCATCTGTGTAACCCTCACATGTTACATTACTTATCTCTTGTCATCTGTGTAACCCTCTCATGTTACATTACTTATCTCTTGTCATCTGTGTAACCCTCTCATGTTACATAACATTACTCATCTCTGGTCATCTGTGTAACCCTCTCATGTTACAGTATTCATCTCTTGTCATCTGTGTAACCCTCTCATGTTACATTACTTATCTCTTGTCATCTGTGTAACCCTCTCATGTTACATTACTTATCTCTTGTCATCTGTGTAACCCTCTCATGTTACATTACTTATCTCTTGTCATCTGTGTAACCCTCTCATGTTACATAACATTACTCATCTCTGGTCATCTGTGTAACCCTCTCATGTTACAGTATTCATCTCTTGTCATCTGTGTAACCCTCACATGTTGAAGCAAACAGCTAAAAGTCTATGCGCTGGTGGTAGACAAAACTACACATAAAAAAACAGACACCCCAAGTGATCCGGATGGTTTGTTGTATGTTAAAAATATTATTCTAATATGTGTGCGCCTGTATTTGTAGAAAACAACACTGGCTAAATATCTACCAAAAAACAATGGGATAAAAAAGTAATTTGATAAGTTTTCTATATAGAATAATATACAAATGGAATAAAATGAACACAAGTTATTACATAAAAAATATATATAATAATAATTTGCTAGCAAAAATGGTAAGAGAAATCAATTTATTAGATAAGACGTATGACAATTTGATAAGAGAAATCAATTTATTAAATAAGACATATGACAATTTGATAAGTTCAAAAAACTAACTAATATTTCTAATACATATAGCTGTTGGTACCAACCACTACAGAAGTTTATTAAAATGAATGTTGTAAATCTTAAATTCAGTATATTTAAATTCAACTAATAGAGTGCAATATATATTTCTGAGTCAATATGAACATCTAGATCAGATCGGATTAGAGTAAAATCATAAAAATTATTAATAAAACAGATATATAGTCGTTATTAAGTGTCCTCAAAAATATATCTGCTATCTTAGTTCATGTATATATATTTGTAAAGAACGGCTATTTTTTTACTTGCATTTTAGGCTTCCTTTGTAATATAACAGGAAGTTCCAATAATATCCACTGGTCTCCGTAAGGTTACTTGTTGTTTTAGTTCGAAATCACAGTGAGAAGTGGTCTGATAGGATTTGTTCAACAATGTCAGCTTTTTATAATAAGGTACCTTATGATTAAAAGATCCTGGGTCAGCGTTGAATCTCCTCACCCGGTTAACCAGTTTAAAGCACCGGTGAAGCAAAAGAAACTGTGGCAGATGCGTCTCAGATAGATCCAAGCACTGCTCCGGCGTATGTAGCCCCTGAGAAACTCCTCTGTCAATCCGTGTACCGGTTCCGGTCACGCCCACCAATTGCGGGATGACAAGTTAGCAAACAGCGTGTGTACAAATCCTGTAGAGCGTCCTCTAACACCTGTTCCGTGGTAGCAGTCTGTGTCTTAGCAACGCGTTTCAGCTTTAAGAGAGCCTTTTTAAAGCTATGACAGTTCTGCTTAACCCTCTCTTTTATACTCTTTAGGTCATTTCTAATTGGATATTTCAATTTGACTGTGAATAGCCGTTTAACCTTCTTTTACGTAACATATGTATTGCAACATTTTGAAACATTTCTTAGAACATTTATTAAAACATTTATGTAAAACCGATCTTAGTATATGAATCATTATTTATATATTTTATTAGATAATGGTAAAATAGTGGCATAATTTTGTGTTAAAAACGTATTCTAAGTTCTCCAGTGGTCCTTTGTTAAAAAGTTATGTAATAATATAGGATGTAAGCAGTTCAAAAAATGGAAATTCTTTCTGCAAATGGTATATGAAGTTATGTGTTGGAAATACTTGTATCTGAAAGATATTCATATAGGACAGAAGTTAATACAGTGATTATATATGTTCCAGTGAGATAACCAGATTCATTAGCAATTTATCATTAAACATGAATTCAAAATTTGATATAAATAATGAAAATTTAGGAACTTTAGAAAAATTTAATATTTAATATAAATTCATTGTTGCTCATTATATTCACATATGTATTCTGAATACATATGTGAATATAATGAGCAATATAATGAGCACCGGTGCTTTAAACTGGTTAACCGGGTGAGGAGATTCAACGCTGACCCAGGATCTTTTAATCATAAGGTACCTTATTATAAAAAGCTGACATTGTTGAACAAATCCTATCAGACCACTTCTCACTGTGATTTCGAACTAAAACAACAAGTAACCTTACGGAGACCAGTGGATATTATTGGAACTTCCTGTTATATTACAAAGGAAGCCTAAAATGCAAGTAAAAAAATAGCCGTTCTTTACAAATATATATACATGAACTAAGATAGCAGATATATTTTTGAGGACACTTAATAACGACTATATATCTGTTTTATTAATCATTTTTATGATTTTACTCTAATCTGATCTAGATGTTCATATTGACTCAGAAATATATATTGCACTCTATTAGTTGAATTTAAATATACTGAATTTAAGATTTACAACATCCATTTTAATAAACTTCTGTAGTGGTTGGTACCAACAGCTATATGTATTAGAAATATTAGTTAGTTTTTTAAACTTATCAAATTATCATATGTCTTATTTAATAAATTGATTTCTCTTATCAAATTGTCATAATTCTTATCTAATAAATTGATTTCTCTTACCATTTTTGCTAGCAAATTATTATTATATATATTTTTTACGCAATAACTTGTGTTCATTTTATTCCATTTGTATATTATTCTGTATAGAAAACTTATCAAATTACTTTTTTATCCCATTGTTTTTTGGTAGATATTTAGCCAGTGTTTTTTTCTACAAATACAGGCGCACACATATTAGAATAATATTTTTAACATACAACAACCCTCTCATGTTACAGTACTCATTTTTGGTCATTTGTGTAACCCTCTGATGTTACAGTACTCATTTTTGGTCATTTGTGTAACCCTCTGATGTTACAGTACTCATCTCTTGTCATCTGTGTAACCCTCTCATGTTACAGTACTCATTTCTGATCATCTGTGTAACCCTCTCATGTTACAGTACTCATTTCTGATCATCTGTGTAACCCTCTCATGTTACAGTACTCATTTCTGATCATCTGTGTAACCCTCTCATGTTACAGTACTCATTTCTGATCATCTGTGTAACCCTCTCATGTTACAGTACTCATTTCTGATCATCTGTGTAACCCTCTCATGTTACAGTACTCATTTTTGGTCATTTGTGTAACCCTCTCATGTTACAGTACTCATCTCTTGTCATCTGTGTAACCCTCTCATGTTACAGTACTCATTTTTGGTCATTTGTGTAACCCTCTGATGTTACAGTACTCATCTCTTGTCATCTGTGTAACCCTCTCATGTTACAGTACTCATTTCTGATCATCTGTGTAACCCTCTCATGTTACAGTACTCATTTCTGATCATCTGTGTAACCCTCTCATGTTACAGTACTCATTTTTGGTCATTTGTGTAACCCTCTCATGTTACAGTACTCATCTCTGGTCATCTGAGTAACACTCTCATTTTACAGTTCTCATCCCTTGTCATCTGTGTAACCCTCTCATGTTACTGTACTCACCTCTAATCCTCTGTGTAACCCTCTCATGTTACAGTACTCATCTCTGATCATCTGTGTAACCCTCTCATTTTACAGTTCTCATCTCTTGTCATCTGTGTAACCCTCTTATGTTACTGTACTCATCTCTAATCCTCTGTGTAACCCTCCCATGTTACAGTACTCATCTCTGGTCATCTGTGTAACCCTCTCATGTTACAGTACTCATCTCTGATCATCTGTGTAACCCTCTCATGTTACATTACTCATCTCTTGTCATCTGTGTGTCGTGAGTGAGCTCGTCTCAGGTGCAGTAATAAAGAGGTCCAGACCAGATATTTATCAAACAAGGGCTCACCTCAGGAGAGGTAATCTTTATTACACTGTTGCAACAGTGTCCCAGCACAAAACACAGCAACGCAAGACTAACACATTTTCATATACATGCATTTTTATACTATTACAGTTCCTTACAAAGCAGAGAGCTAATTGGCTGATAATGATTGGCCAATAAATCTCACGTGATTAGTGGTTACTAGGAAAGGGAAAAAAAACAGGTCCTCTATGTTAAAATTTGGGAGATATGTTTTCTTGGAATGTGACCAGAGGCTAGTTGGCTAATTGGATTGAGAAGCTGATACTGTACAGAGAAGCCTTGGATTTTACCTTGAGTTTCAGATATTTAGAAAACTTTGTATGGGAGAAGCCATAACTTTAAGATGTACTGATACACACTTATTAGGCTAAAAGTAAGTTGTTAAAGATACATCACTTATTAGAAAATACAGAAGTAATATATCTGCAGTTTCAGAGAAGAGTTCAGTAAAAGAAAAGGAAAAGTTTGGTTAAACATATAAAAAAATGAAAATATAATAAACAGCTCATAACATTCCCCCCTTTGATCACAAACGTCAAAGTGCCGCGATCACAAAAAGTAAATGCGACTCATGGCGGTTTGACAATCACAATGCTATTAGTACATGGGTGCTCGCGTCCAAGATGGTTCACAGGATTACAAGAGGGTAAGCAAAAACAAGGTAGGAGTGAAGTTATTAGGTAGTAGGCAATTCCGCTATTACCGGACGCTAGTCGCCATCGGGTGGAGTAGACAACTACCTAAACATTCCTATGCTGTATATGTGTGTGTGGCATGACATATGTGTGGCATGACATAGTGCAGAAACATCCCCTCCCAGATTTATTAACAACAATTAACAATCCCCATCATTCTTGCAGAGTTGATGGCGAATAGTGGGTTGTCAGGCAGTATCATGGCATGTTTGGGAGGTGAAGGAATTCTGCACCTGTGAAGGAAATATAGAGAGTGTAAGTATAAAGTAATGCAATATGAAAGCAAAATAAAACAATACAGAAAGACAATGAAGAAATAGAAACCACCAGGGAGGGAAAAAGGAGTGGGTTATGGGTATACAGGCTACGACCGGGGTGGCCATCAAGGTAGATGATGGTCCATGGTCTCTCCGTGGCCAGTTTCCCAATGTAGGAAAGTTCTAGACGATCCTAGGGACGTAGTGCATCCTGCATAGGGATAAGACAGGGAATTTTAGGGCACAGCTGGTGGGTAGGCAATAACATTGTAAGATCAAGAGGTCAAAAGAGACATAGAGTAGGAGAGAAGTAGGTGAACTCAGAAGAAATCAGGGTCAAGAGAGATCTCAACATAGTGGGGAGATTCAAAACGGATAGAGGGAAACAAGTATTTGGGAGAAGAATGAAACACAGTGAAAACATTCTTGCATGTAGAGATTAGACCAGGTACACATTGTATACAGCAACACATCAGTATAAGGCATACTATAATAACAATGCCATACAGAAAAAGGGAGTGTAACCATCCCAAATTAGGTAGCCAATCAAAGAGATGGTTAAAAATACCTCCAAGGCCAAATTTGTCATCAATCACATCTTGGACATCCTGGGATAGGGACCTAATAACTGTGAGATGGTGACTCAAATTAAGTGATTGATCAGTAACATAGGTACAACATTCTTTGCTCACAAGACTACACCCCCCCTCCCCTCCTTGGGAAGCCAGGAGGTAATCAAGGGCCATCCTATTCTGCAATGCTAGTTGTCTAAGCTGGTTCAACTCTTGGGCCACACTCTGAACAACTCCTGCACTCTCATTCATGAAGGTCTGTAGTATCACAGATAACATGATGATGTCCTGATGATTCAGGTAGACACCAACGGCCGGGAGGATAGCTCGACCAGTTGAATCTCCAGCATACTGTTGGACAAGGGGGGGCAGCAAGCTTCCAGATTCACGTTTATTGCGAATTGGGCCCAAGGGCAGCGTGGGGACAACACGGATGGCTGGGGTTACCACACCCAGGAAGCAGATGGCTATATAGTTACCAGGGAGGACTGACACCTCTGTCTGTCCACATATCCAATACAACCCAGGGGGTGGTCTGCTGAGGAAAGATTGTACAAGGGATGTGGAAACAAAAGTACAATTGGGGCCCTGGAGGAAACAAAAACAAAAATGCAGTGAGATTATAATTCACAGTTAGGATCATACCAGAGGAATTTACCAGCCGGAAATGAGTGCCATTACTGGAGATTACATACTCACATAGGGAGGCACCCAACCGCACCATACCTTGGCCAATTTCCCTGCAGATAGTACCATATGAGGTGCCTCCCAAAGAGATAAAATTACCTGATAGGTTGAACAATGGTGTACCTGGAGGAATTAAAGTAGACAAATCAAAGGTAAACAAATCAACATTAATACCCATAAGAGGAATACCCCCCTTATGATGAGTGGGAATGTGAGCACAAATATAACAATTGCCCTTGGTGTGATTGGCTACAGTTTGGAGTAGGACAACGTGTGAGTTTAGTCCCCATTCACCTAAAGAATAGTTCTCTGTGGACAATTGGGCATTAGGTAAATTATCATTATGGGGGAAAGAATCATGGGGGTAAATAGGGGTTGTGGCAGAGGTAGTTACAGGGGAACGTCAAGCAAGAAGGGGTGACTTTCATTTCTCAGCTACCCACTTCATAATTTTCAAACCACATTCACTAGCGGGGCTATGCAAATAGACTGGATAACAAACCCCTTAGGACCTTTAAATACGAACTTTGAGTATAATTACTTGTTGGGCAGCTAGTAGTGGGAGGGAAAACTGCCACAGATACAAGGTTACCAGAACAAGATTATTTAGTAAAGGGGTTAGGACAAACACACTGACCAGAAGACACATATTGGGAAATAGAGTAAGAGAGCATGGTCAAAAGTGTGACACAAAACAAAGGAGACATATTGAGGGATGTTACTCAAGATATCAACAGAGGAGTGAGACAATGAAAATAAGAGTTAGAAAGACAGATCTTTCAGTTTCACTCATTCAGCTAGTGAGATCTCACTATTTCTGGTTAGTCTGAGTTTCAAACCCGGAAGGGTCTGAATTAACCAATCATCGTCAGGGGTCTTGGTTACCCCTTCTTCAGAGTCCTTGGTTGCCCCAGCTTCTTCTTTCTTTGGCTTGTTGCAGGCTGCTTCTTTGTCTGGGCTGTATCTTTTACACCTGGAGTAGTGGATCCAAGAGTCGACCTCAGCAACTTTGATAGCTGTTGGAGTAGTCAGCAAAACCAGGAAGGGACCTTTCCAGAGAGGCTGCAGTGGCTTTTTTTGATAGGTCTGGACTAAAATGAAGTCACCTGACTGGAAGGGGTGTGTAGTCACATCCAATGGCAAGGGCTGAGAGAGAGAGGCATGTCTGTGGAGAGAATGTAATTGCTTTTGCAGTTGCAAAAGATAGGCAGTTAATTATACATCACCTACTGCAAGGTCAGGCAGGTGTAAGGTGTTGGCACTATACAAAGGAGGTGGCCTACCAAACAACAGTTCATATGGTGAGAGCTTGAGGGTCCCCCTATGGTTTGTGCGAGTTCCAAACAGTGCCAGGGGCAAAAAGCATCTACCCATTTAAGGCTTGCTTGAGAACAAATTTTAGCAATAGTCTGTTATAGGGTCTGGTTCTTTCTTTCCACTTGGCCTGATCTTTCTGGATGCCAAGGGGTATGGAGATGCCAAGTAAAGCCTAAGGCTAATGTCAGTTACTGAATAATATTACTTGTGAAATGCGTTCCTCTGTTAGATTCAATTACTCTGGGAGGCCAAACCTGGGTATGAGTTCTTTTAGCATTCACTTGGCAACTTCTTGGACTTTCACAGTTCTTGTAGGAAAGGCCTCGACCCATCCAGTAAGTTGGTCCACTATCACAAGTAAATGTTTGAAACCCCTACAGGGAGGTATGTCAGAAAAGTCAATTTGTAAACATTCAAAAGTTTGAAATGCCCATGGGCATCCGCCTGGTGGGCCTTTAGGTTCCCCCCTTGGATTGAATTGAGCACGTCTCACAATTCAATACAACCCATTTTGCAGCTTGATGGGGGGGGGGGGCAAACCACTGTCTGTTAAGGGTTTCAGCAAGTTGTGTGGTACCTCAGTGTGTTTGGTTATGCAGAAAGGATAGCATAAGAGAGAGGTGTGGTTGAGGTAGAGCAGGGCATCCATCTGGAGTGGACCAGATACCAAAAGAGTCACAGGTAACACCAAGAATAGTCCAGAGGTGAACAGTTTGTTCAGGAAGAGAAGTGTAAAGAGAAGACAATGTACTGTCAAGAGGGTGAGGTTTGTGAGTGGGGGTGAGAGAAGGATAAATGGTAGAGAAGCTGCATGCTAAGCAATTTGATCAGCATAATTATTACAAAGTGAAATGGGTTCCTGTGAGTGGGTGTGTGCTTTGCAATGCATGACAGAGATGGAAGTGGGTAAATGGATTGAGTCAAGGAGTGCAGAAATTTGTGGTGCATTGGCAATTTGGGTACCAGCAGAAGTTAGAAAACCCCTTAATTTCCATAATTGACCAGTGGCATATACAATCCCTAAAACATATTTACTATCAGTGTAAATGTTTACTGACCTGTCCTTTGAGAGCTGACAAGCAAGTGGGAGTGCATGTAGCTCAGCCGCTTGGGCACTGTAGTGAGATGGGAGGGGCTCGGCCTCTATAACAGAATCTGTCATGACTACAGCAGAAACATTCACCATCCTCAAACTTCCATCACAGAACAGTGTCCAATCCAGGTTAGGTAGAGGCACATCAGAGAGGTCATCCCTTGGTTTGGAGGAAAAGAGAGATACAGATAAACAGTCATAGTGTGGGGTACCATCATCAGGCAGAGGTAACAAAGTTGCTGGGTTGAGAGAGGTACAGTGGATGATAGTGATATTAGAAGGTACAAGAAGCAATGTCTCATACCTAGTGAGACGTTGGTTTAAAAAAAATGTTGTGTATTTGTCTGATTGAGTAAGGGGTGTACTGCGTGTGGCACATAAATGTGTAAAGAATGTCCCTGTACAAGCTCCTTTGTCCTTTTTCTTTTTCTTTTTTAAATAGCTGATTTAGTCTGTGGTATACCCACCTATAGTAAAAGTTTTATACTGGAGTCTCATCTATCAATCAGCCTAAGTAAACAAGCCAGTAATAAGAAACCACACTCACAGGGGTGCAGGATACTTAAAGGGACAGTTTACCCAAATTAAGAATAATTTTTAATTGAAACTGCTTGACATAGTTAAATATACTAGTGCTGAGCATACAATAAACCTTATTTTCTTTCTCTGAAAATTTTTTTTTTTTTTTAAATCTCAGATTTTATATCAGTTTGCCTATACCCCTTTAAATATTTTTTTTTTTCCTGCCTTCTGTGCATAGAACTTGCTCCACCCCCTGACTCGGTGTTGAGCAGTGAGCAGTTTTTTTTTTTACAGCTTGAATACATTCAGGTCAGTGATATCTCTCCGTTAGCAACTTATTTGAAGAGAAAAAGAAAACGTTTGCAACATGCAATTCCACTCCTGTATTAGAACAGACTTTTACACAGAACTGTATGTATTCAACTCAGAAGTCAAATCCACATCGGCATGAAGCCTCAATCAGCTGGAAAGCAAATGTAACTCTTTTTTTTTTTTTCCACTGCTAGTCTCACAGATTTTATATTATATATATATACACAAGGAAAGGTCTGCACAAGGTGATTATGTAAGCAAACTATTGTAAAACAAACTAAAGTAAAAATATAGAAAATCATCCAGGTCTTATGCAATTATTATGCTCCCAGAGACAGGACCAGTAAACACAGCAGATTTGCATAATCAACAAATGCAAAATAACAAGACAATACAGTAGCATTTAGTCTGAATTTCAAATGAGTAGTAGATTATTTTCTAACACATTTCTAAGTTATGTATATTTCCACTCCCCCTGTACTATGTGAATGCATATACGTATAGTCTGAGTTCTTGCACATGCTCAGTAGGAGCTGGTGACTCAAAAAAAATTGTAAATATAAAAGACTGTGCACATTATTTTTAATGGAAGTAAATTGGAAAGTTGTTTAAAATTACATGCTGTATCTGAATCATGAAAATTTTATAAAACCTGAGTGTCCCTTTAAATGTAAAGTGTGGGGAGTGATATTTAAATTTATTTTGTTAGCTGCTGATTGTGTGTGCACATTGGAGGTTTACTGTCTTTAGCATATCATTTACTAAAGCACTTTGATTGGCCATGGGGCGGGGTAATAGAGCATTGTAGCACTGCCCTTTTATCAGGGCATTCCAGGGACATTTAGCTGAACTGCAAAGAAGAAGATAAAAAATGTAAAAACAATATATATATTTTACAAACTACTACATTTTATGTATTATCTCCTTTACTTGTTAATCCAGTGTTACTGCTGAGTGAACTGGCCCTTTAAGTAATAAAATGACAATTTTCCAATGCTCTGTCTAAGCACTCAGCTCCAGTTTTACAGACAAATATAAGATAACGAACACAATGAGATATGCTTATTATCTGAAATGCAACCCATTGCAATAACTGTGTTTTAAAAACACAAAACCAGCTACTTCATATTTACAAATAAACTTGCAAATGCAATTTCTCCTAAATTTTATACTATGCAGCTTGTATAACAAGCCATTGAAAATACATTAATATAAGAACAATCTTACAGTTTACTGTCCCCATAAGGGCTGACCATTTATCATGTATATTACATATTCAACCTTATTGTCTTATTTACCATCAAAACTCCACCTCCCCACTGCATCACAACCTGCATATACTTAAATATTTATTGCAAAAGAAACAGACCCAAATACATACATCTAATGACACACAGTCCATAATACAGCAAAGAAGCAGAACTCCAATGGCAAACAAGACAAGTTTTTTTTTATCTTTTCCTGCAAATACAACATACTTAACCCATCATATACAAAAAAAACTCTCATATTTACTAGAGCGTGACAAAAATGACACACACCATCGCACTTTCAAAGTCCTTAGCTACTTCACTTGCATATATTTTATATGCCTCAAACAGATGGAAACACATTAACTCTCTTATCAGCCCATACATAAAACAAATATCACTTAAAACAAAAAAAAAATGCTATTATTGGCGCACAAAATTAAGAGCATACATATGACTTTAAAACCAAGTTACAGCAATAACAAGCAAATCGTTACGTCATCAAATTTCTTAGCTAAGAATCCCTGATACACACACACACAGCTCCAGCCTGCATCAAACATCAAGGCCAGCTTTCTTTTGCAGCGATCGTACACAGAATTCATATCAACTCGCATACCTCAAATATTTCACTCCCAGCATTTATTCTTACGCAATGTTAACATACATGAAACTTTTAGTAATACAGAAAACACATTTTCATTTGGGTTTTGACGTCCGCAACCCTACTATTCTCAAACAGATAATAGTAGTCCATCTGGTCAGGGCATATATCAACCAGAAGATTGCGGAGGGCAATTAATTTAGGGAGCTCAAAGGACCCAAATCTCGGCCACCTTAATTCAGGATCAAGGCTGAGAGTATAGGAAACTCAGAGCTCTGTGCACAAAGTATAAATTCTATTTTTTTTATAACAAAGCAGTACTGAGTTTTCCCTAATTTGCATATACTTTAGCAAGGGGAGAGTCTTTGTCTACTTTAGACCAGTGTTTTTCAACCAGTGTGCCGTGGCACACTAGTGTGCCGTGAGAGATCCTCAGGTGTGCCACGGCAGACTGATAACAGTGTGACATATTTTTTAAACTTTGCTTGTTTTTCACTCCCAGTGCAGGGGTAGTTTGTAGGAGGCATGGCATAACAGCACAATACATACAGTATGTGTGTGTTTGTGTGTATGTGTATATATATATGCTGTATTAGGCTACAATGTGTGATTTTTTTAACATTTTGGGATGGTGGTGTGCCACAGGATTTTTTAATGTAAAAAAGTGTGCCACGGCAAAAAAAAGGTTAAAAATCACTGCTTTAGACAACCGGGATCCCATTATTATATCCCTGTTCCTTAAAGTGAATGTAAATTTTGATGACAAAGTGCCCAGTCTACAAAAATTCAACCAAAAACAGGGGCACTTTAACTCCTCAAAATCCACACCTCACTTTAATCCCTAATCAAGTCCCTGCAGTTACCGGACGGACACTACCTCAACGTCCCTGCCTAGCGGGAGAGATTAGCACTATAGTCAATCAAGCCCCTGCAGTTACCGGACGGACACTACCTCAACGTCCCTGCTTGGCGGGAGAGATTAGCACTATAGTCTCAAGTCACAATATGTCTTGGATCACTATTTCTGCCTCTGTAAAATCCCTACCACCTGAAACTTTATTTTATAGTGGGCTGGCACCCTAATGGTGTTTAACTGCCAGACAGATGTCCCACTGAATTTAATAGTGATCCAGTATATAAAACAAAAACAGGGTAAAAGACCCACAACATATATTACACGTACATGAACACAAAAGACAAGAAGACACTCACAGACTGGTCCAAGGGGTCGATTGTGTCCGTTGTTTGTGGTCTGTTCCTCAGGACGTACTCCCTTATCGCCCCCCGGGACTCCCTGGCCAACAAGACAAAACCTCCCACAGGTAAGCTATAGACCTGAATCAGATGGGTGCGCGCAGATGTTGGTTCCCAGCCAGGGAGGGACAGAAGGTCGACCTGAAGCACGTCCCACCAGAGTCGCCAAGTTACTGTCGTGAGTGAGCTCGTCTCAGGTGCAGTAATAAAGAGGTCCAGACCAGATATTTATCAAACAAGGGCTCACCTCAGGAGAGGTAATCTTTATTACACTGTTGCAACAGTGTCCCAGCACAAAACACAGCAACGCAAGACTAACACATTTTCATATACATGCATTTTTATACTATTACAGTTCCTTACAAAGCAGAGAGCTAATTGGCTGATAATGATTGGCCAATAAATCTCACGTGATTAGTGGTTACTAGGAAAGGGAAAAAAAACAGGTCCTCTATGTTAAAATTTGGGAGATATGTTTTCTTGGAATGTGACCAGAGGCTAGTTGGCTAATTGGATTGAGAAGCTGATACTGTACAGAGAAGCCTTGGATTTTACCTTGAGTTTCAGATATTTAGAAAACTTTGTATGGGAGAAGCCATAACTTTAAGATGTACTGATACATACTTATTAGGCTAAAAGTAAGTTGTTAAAGATACATCACTTATTAGAAAATACAGAAGTAATATATCTGCAGTTTCAGAGAAGAGTTCAGTAAAAGAAAAGGAAAAGTTTGGTTAAACATATAAAAAAATGAAAATATAATAAACAGCTCATGTTACAGTACTCATTTTTGGTCATCTGTGTAACCCTCTCATGTTACAGTACTTATTTTTGATAATCTGTGTAACCCTCTCATGTTACAGTACTCATCTTTTGTCATCTGTGTAACCCTCTCATCTTACTGTACTCATCTCTAATTCTCTGTGTAACCCTCTCATGTTACAGTACTCATCTCTGGTCATCTGTGTAACCCTCTCATGTTACAGTACTCATCTCTGATCATCTGTGTAACCCCCTCATGTTACAGTACTCATCTCTGATCATCTGTGTAACCCTCTCATGTTACAGTACTCATCTCTGATCATCTGTGTAACCCTCTCATGTTACTGTACTCATCTCTGATCATCTGTGTAACCCTCTCATGTTACTGTACTCATCTCTGATCATCTGTGTAACCCTCTCATGTTACAGTACTCATCTCTGGTCATCTGTGTAACCCTCTCATGTTACAGTACTCATTTCTGATCATCTGTGTAACCCTCTCATGTTACAGTACTCATCTCTGGTCATCTGTGTAACCCTCTCATGTTACAGTACTCATCTCTTGTCATCTTTGTAACCCTCTCATGTTAGTGTACTCATTTCTAATCATCTGTGTAACCCTCTCATGTTACAGTACTCATCTCTGATCATCTGTTACCTCTCATGTTACAGTACTCATCTTTTCTCATCTGTGTAACCCTCTCATCTTACTGTACTCATCTTTAATCCTCTGTGTAACCCTCTCATGTTACAGTACTCGTCTCTGGTCATCTGTGTAACCCTCTCATGTTACAGTACTCATCTCTGGTCATCTGTGTAACCCTCTCATGTTACAGTACTCATCTCTGATCATCTGTGTAACCCTCTCATCTTACTGTACTCATCTCTAATCCTCTGTGTAACCCTCTCATGTTACAGTACTCGTCTCTGGTCATCTGTGTAACCCTCTCATGTTACAGTACTCATCTCTGGTCATCTGTGTAACCCTCTCATGTTACAGTACTCATCTCTGATCATCTGTGTAACCCTCTGATGTTACAGTACTCATCTCTGATCATCTGTGTAACCCTGTCATATTACAGTACTCATCTCTGATCATCTGTGTAACCCTCTCATGTTACAGTACTCATATCTTGTCATCTGTGTAACCCTCTCATGTTACTGTACTCATCTCTAATCATCTGTGTAACCCTCTCATGTTACTGTACTCATCTCTGATCATTTGTGTAACCCTTTCATGTTACAGTACTAATTTTTGGTCATCTGTGTAACCCTCTCATTTTACATTACTCACCTCTGGTCATTTGTGTAACACTCTCATGTCACAGTACTCATCTCTTGTCATCTGTGTAACCCTCTCATGTTACTGTACTCATTTTTGGTCATCTGTGTAACCCTTGCATGTTACAGTACACATCTCTGATCATCTGTGTAACCCTCTCATGTTACAGTACTCATTTTTGGTCATCTGTGTAACCCTCTCATGTTATATTCTTCATCTCTGGTCATCTGTGTAACACTCTGATGTCACAGTACTCATCTCTTGTCATCTGTGTAACCCTCTCATGTTACAGTACTCATTTCTGATCATCTGTGTAACCCTCTCATGTTACAGTACTCACCTCTGATCATCTGTGTAACCCTCTCATGTTACAGTACTCATTTTTGGTCATCTGTGTAACCCTCTCATGTTATATTCTTCATCTCTGGTCATCTGTGTAACACTCTGATGTCACAGTACTCATCTCTTGTCATCTGTGTAACCCTCTCATGTTACAGTACTCATTTCTGATCATCTGTGTAACTCTCTCATTTTACAGTTCTCCTTTTTGGTCATCTGTGTAACCCTTACATATTATAGTACTCATCTCTGATCATCTGTGTAACACTCTCATGTTACAGTACTCATCTCTTGTCATCTGTGTAACCCTCTCATGTTACAGTACTCATTTCTGATCATCTGTGTAACCCTCTCATGTTACAGTACTCCTTTTTGGTCATCTGTGTAACCCTTACATATTATAGTACTCATCTCTGATCATCTGTGTAACACTCTCATGTTACAGTACTCATCTCTTGTCATCTGTGTAACCCTCTCATGTTACAGTACTCATCTCTGATCATCTGTGTAACCCTCTCATGTTACAGTACTCATCTCTGATCATCTGTGTAACCCTCTCATGTTACAGTACTCATCTCTGATCATCTGTGTAACCCTCTCATGTTACTGTACTCATCTCTGATCATCTGTGTAACCCTCTCATGTTACAGTACTCATCTCTGGTCATCTGTGTAACCCTCTCATGTTACAGTACTCATTTCTGATCATCTGTGTAACCCTCTCATGTTACAGTACTCATCTCTGGTCATCTGTGTAACCCTCTCATGTTACAGTACTCATCTCTTGTCATCTTTGTAACCCTCTCATGTTAGTGTACTCATTTCTAATCATCTGTGTAACCCTCTCATGTTACAGTACTCATCTCTGATCATCTGTTACCCTCTCATGTTACAGTACTCATCTTTTCTCATCTGTGTAACCCTCTCATCTTACTGTACTCATCTCTAATCCTCTGTGTAACCCTCTCATGTTACAGTACTCATTTCTGATCATCTGTGTAACCCTCTCATGTTACAGTACTCCTTTTTGGTCATCTGTGTAACCCTTACATATTATAGTACTCATCTCTGATCATCTGTGTAACACTCTCATGTTACAGTACTCATCTCTTGTCATCTGTGTAACCCTCTCATGTTACAGTACTCATCTCTGATCATCTGTGTAACCCTCTCATGTTACAGTACTCATCTCTGATCATCTGTGTAACCCTCTCATGTTACAGTACTCATCTCTGATCATCTGTGTAACCCTCTCATGTTACTGTACTCATCTCTGATCATCTGTGTAACCCTCTCATGTTACAGTACTCATCTCTGGTCATCTGTGTAACCCTCTCATGTTACAGTACTCATTTCTGATCATCTGTGTAACCCTCTCATGTTACAGTACTCATCTCTGGTCATCTGTGTAACCCTCTCATGTTACAGTACTCATCTCTTGTCATCTTTGTAACCCTCTCATGTTAGTGTACTCATTTCTAATCATCTGTGTAACCCTCTCATGTTACAGTACTCATCTCTGATCATCTGTTACCCTCTCATGTTACAGTACTCATCTTTTCTCATCTGTGTAACCCTCTCATCTTACTGTACTCATCTCTAATCCTCTGTGTAACCCTCTCATGTTACAGTACTCGTCTCTGGTCATCTGTGTAACCCTCTCATGTTACAGTACTCATCTCTGGTCATCTGTGTAACCCTCTCATGTTACAGTACTCATCTCTGATCATCTGTGTAACCCTCTCATCTTACTGTACTCATCTCTAATCCTCTGTGTAACCCTCTCATGTTACAGTACTCGTCTCTGGTCATCTGTGTAACCCTCTCATGTTACAGTACTCATCTCTGGTCATCTGTGTAACCCTCTCATGTTACAGTACTCATCTCTGATCATCTGTGTAACCCTCTGATGTTACAGTACTCATCTCTGATCATCTGTGTAACCCTCTCATATTACAGTACTCATCTCTGATCATCTGTGTAACCCTCTCATGTTACAGTACTCATATCTTGTCATCTGTGTAACCCTCTCATGTTACTGTACTCATCTCTAATCATCTGTGTAACCCTCTCATGTTACTGTACTCATCTCTGATCATCTGTGTAACCCTTTCATGTTACAGTACTCATTTTTGGTCATCTGTGTAACCCTCTCATTTTACATTACTCACCTCTGGTCATCTGTGTAACACTCTCATGTCACAGTACTCATCTCTTGTCATCTGTGTAACCCTCTCATGTTACTGTACTCATTTTTGGTCATCTGTGTAACCCTTGCATGTTACAGTACACATCTCTGATCATCTGTGTAACCCTCTCATGTTACAGTACTCATTTTTGGTCATCTGTGTAACCCTCTCATGTTATATTCTTCATCTCTGGTCATCTGTGTAACACTCTGATGTCACAGTACTCATCTCTTGTCATCTGTGTAACCCTCTCATGTTACAGTACTCATTTCTGATAATCTGTGTAACCCTCTCATGTTACAGTACTCACCTCTGATCATCTGTGTAACTCTCTCATTTTACAGTTCTCCTTTTTGGTCATCTGTGTAACCCTTACATATTATAGTACTCATCTCTGATCATCTGTGTAACACTCTCATGTTACAGTACTCATCTCTTGTCATCTGTGTAACCCTCTCATGTTACAGTACTCATTTCTGATCATCTGTGTAACCCTCTCATGTTACAGTACTCCTTTTTGGTCATCTGTGTAACCCTTACATATTATAGTACTCATCTCTGATCATCTGTGTAACACTCTCATGTTACAGTACTCATCTCTTGTCATCTGTGTAACCCTCTCATGTTACAGTACTCATTTCTGATCATCTGTGTAACCCTCTCATGTTGCAGTACTCACCTCTGATCTTCTCTGTAACCCTCTCATTTTACAGTACTCATTTTTGGTCATCTGTGTAACTCTCACATGTTACAGTACTTATCTCTGATCATCTGTGTAACTCTCTCATGTTACAGTACTCATTTTTGGTCATCTGTGTAACCCTCTCATGTTACAGTACTCATCTCTGATCATCTGTGTAACCCTCTCATGTTACAGTACTCATCTCTGGTCATCTGTGTAACCCTCTCATGTTACAGTACTCATCTCTTGTCATCTGTGTAACCCTCTCATGCTACATTACTCATCTCTGGTGATCTGTGTAAATGTCTCATATTACAGTACTCTTCTCTTTTCATCTGTGTAACTAACCCTCTCATGTTACAGTACTCATCTCTGTTCATCTGTGTAACCCACTCATGTTACAGTACTCATCTCTTTTCATCTGTATAACCCTCTCATGTTACAGTACTCATCTCGGTTCAACTGTGTAACCCTCTCATGTTACAGTACTAATCTCTGGTCATCTGTGTAACCCCCTCATGTTACAGTACTCATCTCTTGTCAACTGTGTAATCTTCTCATGTTACAGTACGCATCTTTGCTACTCTGTATAACCCTCTCATGTTACAGTAACATATCTGGTCATCTGTGTAACCCTTTCATGTAACAGTACTCTGGTCATCTTTGTAACCTTCTCATGTTACAGTAACATCTCTGGTCATCTGTGTAATCCTCTCATGTTACAGTACTCTTCTCTGATCATCTGTGTAAGCTTCTCATGTTACAGTAACATCTCTGGTCATCTGTGTAATCCTCTCATGTTACAGTACTCTTCTCTGATCATCTGTGTAACCTTCTCATGTTACAGTAACATATCTTGTTATTTGTGTAACCCTCTCATGTTATTGTACTCATCTCTGGTCATCTGTGTAACCCTCTCATGTTACAGTACTCACCTATGGTCAAATGTGTAACCCTCTCATTTTACAGTATACACATCTGGTCATTTGTGTAACCCTCTCATGTTACAGTACTCACCTATGGTCATCTGTGTAACCCTCTCATGTTACAGTACCCATCTCTGGTCATCTGTGTAACCCTCTCATGTAACAGTACCCATCTCTGGTCATCTGTGTAACCCTCTCATATTACAGTTCTCATCTCTGGTCATCTGTGTAACCCTCTCATGTTACAGTACCCATCTCTGGTCATCTGTGTAACCCTCTCATATTACAGTACCCATCTCTGGTCATCTGTGTAACCCTCTCATGTTACAGTACCCATCTCTGGTCATCTGTGTAACCCTCTCATATTACAGTACCCATCTCTGGTCATCTGTGTAACCCTCTCATGTTACAGTACCCATCTCTGGTTATCTGTGTAACCCTCTCATATTACAGTACCCATCTCTGGTCATCTGTGTAACCCTCTCATGTTACAGTACTCACCTATGGTCATCTGTGTAACCCTCTCATGTTACAGTACTCATCTCTGGTCATCTATGTAACCCTCTCATGTTACAGTACCCATCTCTGGTCATCTGTGTAACCCTCTCATGTTACTGTACTCACCTATGGTCATCTGTGTAACCCTCTCATGTTACAGTACTCATCTCTGGTCATCTGTGTAACCCTCTCATGTTACAGTACCCATCTCTGGTCATCTGTGTAACCCTCTCATGTTACTGGGCTAAACTAAGGGCTGTGTTATTTGTCTGACAAACTCTACAAAAGTCCCTTGAAAAGCCTAAATCCTGTTTCTTCTATTCTGTGTCATATTTATTACCCTGATTTTCCTACAACTAATTAGTAATGGATTTTATTGCACAACACATCTAATAGAAAGGGGAATTAGAACAGCAGATATGTGTTTATTTTATATTTTGTGTATTTATATGAAAGCAGCCAGAGGTTACTGGTGCAGAATCCAATAAACAGGCTATTTGCAGTGAAAGATAATATATAAAGATAATATATAAAGATAATATTTCATTCTTATATTATCCTTTGTTAAGAAGTATACCCAGGAAGGCTCAGAAGCAGCTAATGTGAGCTAGCTGCTGACTGGTGGGTACACACATATGTCTCTTGTGATTCGCTCACCAGATGTGTTCAGCTAGTAATGCATTGCTGCTCTTGAGCTGACTTTAACTGTGTGTTTAAAGCCTTTGCACAACACTCAGAACCAGCCATGGGACATGAGATTGTGCTCCCAGATATCTAGGAAGACTTGTTGCATTCAGATCAAATAATGTGACATTAAAGGGAAAGTAACTTTTATAATTCAGATTGAGATTTTCAAAATTACTTATGTTATAAATTTTGCTTTGTTCTTTTAGTATCCTTTGTTGAAGAGTAGGTTTAGGAACTAGCATTACTGGGAGCTAGCTGAACAAATCTGGTGAGCCTGTGACGAGAGGCATATATGTGCAGTAGCCAATCACCAGCAAGCTCCAATAAGTTCATTGCTGCTCCTGAGACTACCGAGGTATGTTCTTCAGCAAAGGATACAAAAAGAACAAATTAATGTTGATTTTTAAAGGGGCATTAAACACATTAAGATGGAAATATAAAATGATAAATCATATATAAAAAAACTCTGCAATTACTTTTATTATTTATTTTGTCCACTTTTCCTGCAATTCCATTATGAAATTGTGAGCTTTTCAGTTCCTGATAGAAATGGAAGTGCAGAACACTGTTATATTCCACACAGCCATTGGCTGCACACGCTAGTGACCTATTTATAACTGTCCCTAATTGGCCACAGCAGAGAAGGTAACCTAAGTAGCTCCCATTGTTTTATAGACACACACGCCTTGGCTGATCGGAACAGCCAATAGAATGCGAGCTCAATCTGATTGGCTGATTGGATCAGCCAATCCGATTGAACTTGAATCTGATTGGCTGATTCAATCAGCCAATCAGATTTTTCCTACCTTAATTCAGATTGGCTGATAGAATCCTATCAGCCAATCGGAATTCGAGGGACGCCATCTTGGATGACGTCACTTAAAGGAACCTTCATTCGTCGGGTAGTCGTCGTTGAAGAAGGATGTTCCGCGCCGGAGGTCTTGAAGATGGAGCCGCTCCTCGTCGGATGGATGAAGATAGAAGATGCCGCTTGGATGAAGATGTCTGCCGGTCCGGATGTCCACTTCTGCCCGGATAGGATGAAGACTTCTGCCGCTCCGGATGTCTTCTTTTGGTCCATCGGTGCTCGACTGGGTGAACACGGCCCAAGGTAGGGAGATCTTCAGGGGGGTAGTGTTAGGTTTATTTAAGGGGGGTTTGGGTTAGAGTAGGGGTATGTGGGTGGTGGGTTGTAATGTTGGGGGGTGGTATTGTGTTTTTTTTTTACAGGCAAAAGAGCTGATTTCTTTGGGGCATGCCCCGCAAAAAGCCCTTTTAAGGGCTGGTAAGGTAATAGAGCTGTTAACTTTTTTAATTTAGATTAGGGTAGGGAATTTTTTTATTTTGAGGGGCTTTGTTATTTTATTAGGGGGCTTAGAGTAGGTGTAATTAGCTTAAAATTCTTGTATTCTTTTTTTATTTTTTGTAATTTAGTTTAGTTTATTTAATTGTATGTAATTGTAGTTAATTTATTTAATTAATTTATTGATAGTGTAGTGTTAGGTTTAATTGTAACTTAGGTTAGGATTTATTTTACAGGTAATTTTGCAATTATTTAAACTAGGTAGCTATTAAATAGTAAATAACTAATTAATAGCTATTGTACCTAGTTAAAATAAATACAAAGTTGCCTGTAAAATAAATATAAATCCTAAAATAGCTACAATATAATTATTCGTTATATTGTAGCTATTTTAGGGTTTATTTTACAGGTAAGTATTTAGCTTTAAATAGGAATACTTTTTTTAATAAGAGTTAATTTATTTCATTAGAATAAAATTATATTTAACTTAGGGGGGATGTTAGGGTTAGGGTTAGAATTAGCTTTAGGGGTTAATACATTTATTATAGTAGCGGCGAGGTCCGGTCGGCAGATTAGGGGTTAATAAGTGTAGGTAAGGTAGCGGCGACGTTGGGGGGGCAGATTAGGAGTTAATAAATATTATGTAGGTGTCGGCGAGGTTAGGGGCAGCAGCTTAGGGGTACATAGGTATAATGTAGGTGGCGGCGGTGTCCGAAGCGGCAGATTAGGGGTTAATAGTGTAATGCAGGGGTCAGTGATAGCGGGGTCGGCAGATTAGGGGTTAAGTGTAAGGTTAGGGGTTTTTAGACTCGGGGTACATGTTAGGGTGTTAGGTGCAGACTTAGAAACTGTTTCCCCATAGGAAACAATGGGGCTGCGTTAGGAGCTGAACGCTGCTTTTTTGCAGGTGTTAGGTTTTTTTTCTGCCCAAACTGCCCCATTGTTTCCTATTGGGGAATCGTGCACGAGCACGTTTTTCCAGCTAGCCGCTACCATAAGCAACGCTGGTATTGAGAGTTGAAGTGGCGGTAAATATGCCTGTACGCTCCCTTTTTGGAGCCTAACTCAGCCCTTCAGAGAACTCTAAATACCAGCGTTGTGTAGAAGCAGCGCTATAAAAAAAACACATGTAGCTAACGCACCCCTTTGGCCGCAAAACTCTAAATCTAGGTGATAGGCTTCTATTTATCAAGCTGTCAACCGCAAATACGCTGGAATTCCGCAGCGTATTTGTGGCGAGCCTGATTCGCCGTAGTTATCAAGCCCTACAGACCGGCAAAAGTAGAATATAGGATGTAACATACGATCCGGCGGACTCAGTCTGACACAGATCGATGCTTACATCACTACAGATGTTCTGAACGCAAGTTCGGCACAATCTGACTACTTTTGCTAGTTATCGAATACCTACCAGGTACGCTCGCCACTATTCCTGCCCAGCCTACCTGGTTTTCAATCCGCCGCCCTGGAGGCGGCGGATGCCATAGGAATCAATGGGAGTCTGACAGCAGCGAAAGCTCATGTTTGCTGCTGCCCAATATCCCATTGATTCCTATGGGAACGTCTACACCTGACACCCTAACATGTACCCCGAGTCTAAACACCCCTAATCTGCCCCCCCTACACCGCCGCCACCTACATTATACATATTAACCCCTAAATCGCTGCTCCCGGACCCCGCTGCAACTCTAATAAATGTATTAACCCCTAAACCGCCGCTCACGGAGCCCACCACCACCTACATTAAACCTATTAACCCCTAATCTGCCGCCCCCTATACCGCCGCCACCTACATAAAGTTATTAACCCCTATCATGCCGCTCCCGGACCCCGCCACAACTAAATAAATTGTTTAACCCTTAAACTGCCGCTCCCGGAGCCCACCATCACCTACATTATATTTATTAACCCCTAATCTGCCCCCCTACACCGCCGCCCATATTTTAAATTTATTAACCCCTAAATCTAAGTCTAACCCTAACACCCCCTAACTTAACTATAATTTAAAAAAAATCTAAATAAAATTCCTATAATTAACTAATTCCTATTTAAAACTAAATACTTACCTGTAAAATAAACCCTAAGCTAGCTATAATATAACTAATAGTTACATTGTATCTAGCTTAGGGTTTATTTTTATTTTACAGGCAACTTTGTATTTATTTTAACTAGGTAGAATAGTTATTAAATAGTTATTAACTATTTAATAACTACCTAGCTAAAATAAATACAAATATACCTGTAAAATAAAACCTAACCTAAGTTACAATTACACCTAACACTACACTATCATTAAATACATTAAATAAATTAACTACAATTAACTACAATTAATTAAAATAAAATAAAATTAACTAAAGTACAAAAACAAACAAACACTAAATTAAAGAAAATAAAAAAATAATTACAAGTTTTTTAAACTAATTACACCTTATCTAATCCCCCTAATAAAATAAAAAAGCCCCCCAAAATAATAAAAATCCCTACCCTATACTAAATTACAAATAGCCCTTAAAAGGGATTTTTGCGGGGCATTGCCCCAAAGTAATCAGCTCTATTACCTGTAAAAAACAAATACAATACCCCCCCCAACATTAAAACCCACCACCCACACACCCAACCATACTCTAAAACCCACCCAATCCCCCCTTAATAAAACCTAACACTACCCCCCTGAAGATCACCCTACCTTGAGACGTCTTCACGCAACCAGGCCTAAGTCCTCAACGAAGCAGGGCGAAGTCTTCATCCAACCGGGCAGAAGAGGTCCTCCAGACGGGCAGAAGTCTTCATCCAGGCGGCATCTTCTATCTTCATCCATCTGACGAGGAGCGTCTCCATCTTGAAGACATCCGACGCGGTGCATCCATCCAGACCGACGACTACCCGACGAATGACTGGTCCTTTAAATGACGTCATCCAAGATGGCGTCCCTTGAATTCTGATTGGCTGATAGAATTCTATCAGCCAATCAGCCAATCGGAATTCAAGGGATGCCATCTTGGATGACGTAATTTAAGGGACCAGTCATTCGTCGGGTAGTCATCGGTCTGGATGGATGCTCTGCGTCGGATGTCTTCAAGATGGAGCCGCTTCTCGTCGGATGGATGAAGATAGAAGATGCCGCCTGGATGAAGACTTTTGCCCGTCTGGAGGACCTCTTCTGCCCGGTTGGATGAAGACTTCACCCGGCTTCGTTGAGAACTTAGGCCCGGTTGGGTGAAGACGTCTCAAGGTAGGGTGATCTTCAGGGGAGTAGTGTTAGGTTTTATTAAGGTGGGACTGGGTGGGTTTTAGAGTAGGGTTGGGTGTGTGGGTGGTGGGTTTTAATGTTGGGGGGTGTATTGTATTTATATTTTTTACAGGTAATAGAGCTGATTACTTTGGGGCAATGCCCCGCAAAAAGCCCTTTTAAGGGCTATTTGTAATTTAGTATAGGGTAGGGATTTTTATTATTTTGGGGGGCTTTTTTATTTTATTAGGGGGATTAGATTAGGTGTAATTAGTTTAAAAAACTTGTAATTATTTTTTTATTTTCTGTAATTTAGTGGGTTGTTTTTTTTGTACTTTAGTTAAAGGGACAGTCAACATGAGAATTGTTGTTGTTTTAAAAAATAGATAATCTCTTTATTACCCATTCCCCAGTTTTGCATAACCAACACTGTTATATTAATATACTTTTTACCTCTGTGATTAACTTGTATCTAAGCATCTTCTGACAGCCCCCTGATCACATGACATTTTATATATTATTTATTGACATTCATTTTAGCCAATTAGTGCAGTGTCTGCCACAATCCACGGGCGTGATTACAATGTTATCTATATGGTTTACATGAACTAGCTCTCCCCTGTTGTGAAAAGCAAATAAAAAAGCATGTGATAAGAGGCGGACTTCAAGAACTTAGAAATTATCATATGAGCCTTCCTAGGTTTAGCTTTCAACTAAAAATACCAATAGAACAAAGCAAAATTGGTGATAAAAGTAAATTGGAAAGATGTTTAAAATTACATGCCTTATTTGAAACATGAAAGTTTTGTTTGGATTTGACTTCCCTTTAATTTTATTTTAATTAATTATAGTTAATTTAGTTAATTTATTTAATTATAGTGTAGTGTTAGGTGTAATTGTAACTTAGGTTAGGTTTTATTTTACAGGTATATTTGTATTTATTTTAGCTAGGTAGTTATTAAATAGTTAATAACTATTTAATAACTATTCTACCTAGTTAAAATAAATACAAAGTTGCCTGTAAAATAAAAATAAACCCTAAAATAGCTACAATATAACTATTAGTTATATTGTAGCTATCTTAGGGTTTATTTTATAGGTAAGTATATAGTTTTAAATAGGAATAATTTATTTAGATTATTTTAAATTATATTTAAATTAGTGGGTGTTAGGGTTAGGGTTAGACTTAGGTTTAGGGGTTAATAAATTTAATATAGTGGCGGCGACGTTGGGGGCGGGAGATTAGGGGTTAATAAATGTAATGTAGGTTGCGGCGGTGTAGGGGGGTCAGATTAGGGGTTAATAAATGTAATGTAGGTGGCGGTGGTGTAGGGGGGTCAGATTAGGGGTTAATAAATTTAATGTAGGTGGCAGCGGGGTCCGTGAGCAGCGGTTTAGGGGTTAAACATTTTATTTAGTGGCGGCGGGGTCCAGGAGCAGCAGTTTAGGGGTTAAACATTTTATTTAGTGTCCCTAGCCATCTGGGTGTACACTCTCACATGAGGTCCCTAGCCATATGGGTGTACAATCTCACATTGTGTCCCGATTAGGGTTGCCACCCGTCCCTTAAAATACAGAACACCTTATAAGTTACACATGCTGCAGGGTGTGCAGAGAGGCATATGAATAGTGCTGTCCAGAAACACAATACATATTCCTCCTTGCAGCATGTGTAATTCATAAGTGTCCAGGAAAACATGAGGTGGCAAGCCTAGTTCCTAGCTATCTGGGTGTACAATCTCACATGATGTCCCTAGCCATCTGGGTGTACAATCTTACATGGTGTCCCTAGCCATCTGGGTGTACAATCTTACATGGTGTCCCTAGCCATCTGGGTGTACAATCTTACATGGTGTCCCTAGCCATCTGGGTGTACAATCTCACATGGTGTCCCTAGCCATCTGGGTGTACAATCTTACATGGTGTCCCTAGCCATCTGGGTGTACAATCTTACATGGTGTCCCTAGCCATCTGGGTGTACAATCTTACATGGTGTCCCTAGCCATCTGGGTGTACAATCTTACATGGTGTCCCTAGCCATCTGGGTGTACAATCTCACATGGTGTCCCTAGCCATCTGGGTGTACAATCTTACATGGTGTCCCTAGCCATCTGGGTGTACAATCTTACATGGTGTCCCTAGCCATCTGGGTGTACAATCTCACATGGTGTCCCTAGCCATCTGGGTGTACAGTACACTCTCACATGAGGTCTCTAGCCATCTGGGTGTACAGTACACTCTCCCATGGTGTCCCTAGTCATCTGGGTGTACAGTACACTCTCACATGGCATCCCTAGCCATCTGGGTGTACAGTACTCTCTCACATGGTGTCCCTAGCCATCTGGGTGTAGAGTACACTCTCACATGGTGTCCCTAGCCATCTGGGTGTACAGTGCACTCTCACATGGTGTCCCTAGCCATCTGGGTGTACAGTACACTCTCACATGGTGTCCCTAGCTATCTGGGTATACAGTACACTCTCACATGAGGTCTCTAGCCATCTGGGTGTACAGTACACTCTCACATGGTGTCCCTAGTCATCTGGGTATACAGTACACTCTCACATGAGGTCTCTAGCCATCTGGGTGTACAGTACTCTCTCACATGGTGTCCCTAGCCATCTGGGTGTACAGTACACTCTCACATGAGGTCTCTAGCCATCTGGGTGTACAGTACTCTCTCACATGGTGTCCCTAGCCATCTGGGTGTACAGTACACTCTCACATGGCATCTCTAGCCATCTGGGTGTACAGTACACTCTCACATGGTGTCCCTAGTCATCTGGGTTTACAGTACACTCTCACATGGTGTCCCTAGCCATCTGGGTGTACAGTACACTCTCACATGGTGTCCCTAGTCATCTGGGTGTACAGTGCACTCTCACATGGTGTCCCTAGCCATCTGGGTGTACAGTACACTCTCACATGAGGTCCCTTGCTATATGGGTGTACACTCTCACATGGTGTCCCTAGCCATCTGGGTGTACAGTACACTCTCACATGGTGTCCCTAGCCATCTGGGTGTACAGTGCACTCTCACATGGTGTCCCTAGACATCTGGGTGTAGAGTACACTCTCACATGGTGTCCCTAACCATCTGGGTGTAGAGTACACTCTCACATGGTGTCCCTAGCCATCTGGATGTACAGTGCACTCTCACATGGTGTCCCTAGCCATCTGGGTGTACAGTACACTCTCACATGGTGTCCCTAGCCATCTGGGTGTACAGTACACTCTCACATGGTGTCCCTAGCCATCTGGGTGTACAGTACACTCTCACATGGTGTCCCTAGTCATCTGGGTGTACAGTGCACTCTCACATGGTGTCCCTAGCCATCTGGGTGTACAGTGCACTCTCACATGGTGTCCCTTGCCATCTGGGTGTACAGTGCACTCTCACATGGTGTCCCTAGCCATCTGGGTGTACAGTGCTCTCTCACATGAGGTCCCTAGCCATCTGGGTGTACAGTGCACTCTCACATGGTGTCCCTAGCCATCTGGGTGTACAGTGCTCTCTCACATGAGGTCCCTAGCCATCTGGGTGTACAGTACACTCTCACATGGTGTCCCTAGCCATCTGGGTGTACAGTGCTCTCTCACATGAGGTCCCTAGCCATCTGGGTGTACAGTGCTCTCTCACATGAGGTCCCTAGCCATCTGGGTGTACAGTGCTCTCTCACATGAGGTCTCTAGCCATCTGGGTGTACAGTGCTCTCTCACATGGTGTCCCTAGTCATCTGGGTGTACAGTGCTCTCTCACATGGTGTCCCTAGCCATCTGGGTGTACAGTGCTCTCTCACATGGTGTCCCTTGCCATCTGGGTGTACAGTGCACTCTCACATGGTGTCCCTAGCCATCTGGGTGTACAGTGCTCTCTCACATGAGGTCCCTAGCCATCTGGGTGTACAGTACACTCTCACATGGTGTCCCTAGCCATCTGGGTGTACAGTGCTCTCTCACATGAGGTCCCTAGCCATCTGGGTGTACAGTGCTCTCTCACATGGTGTCCCTAGCCATCTGGGTGTAGAGTACACTCTCACATGGTGTCCCTAGCCATCTGGGTGTACAGTGCTCTCTCACATGAGGTCCCTAGCCATCTGGGTGTACAGTGCTCTCTCACATGGTGTCCCTAGCCATCTGGGTGTACAGTGCTCTCTCACATGAGGTCCCTAGCCATCTGGGTGTACAGTGCTCTCTCACATGAGGTCTCTAGCCATCTGGGAGTACAGTGCTCTCTCACATGGTGTCCCTAGTCATCTGGGTGTACAGTGCTCTCTCACATGGTGTCCCTAGCCATCTGGGTGTACAGTGCTCTCTCACATGGTGTCCCTTGCCATCTGGGTGTAGAGTACTCTCTCACATGGTGTCCCTAGCCATCTGGGTGTACAGTGCACTCTCACATGGTGTCCCTAGCCATCTGGGTGTACAGTGCTCTCTCACATGAGGTCCCTAGCCATCTGGGTGTACAGTGCACTCTCACATGGTGTCCCTAGCCATCTGGGTGTACAGTGCTCTCTCACATGAGGTCCCTAGCCATCTGGGTGTACAGTGCACTCTCACATGGTGTCCCTAGCCATCTGGGTGTACAGTGCTCTCTCACATGAGGTCCCTAGCCATCTGGGTGTACAGTGCTCTCTCACATGAGGTCTCTAGCCATCTAGGTGTACAGTGCTCTCTCACATGGTGTCCCTAGTCATCTGGGTGTACAGTGCTCTCTCACATGAGGTCCCTAGCCATCTGGGTGTACAGTGCTCTCTCACATGAGGTCCCTAGCCATCTGGGTGTACAGTGCTCTCTCACATGGTGTCCCTAGCCATCTGGGTGTACAGTGTTCTCTCACATGGTGTCCCTAGCCATCTGGGTGTACAGTGCTCTCTCACATGAGGTCCCTAGCCATCTGGGTGTACAGTGCTCTCTCACATGAGGTCTCTAGCCATCTGGGTGTACAGTGCACTCTCACATGGTGTCCCTAGCCATCTGGGTGTACAGTGCTCTCTCACATGAGGTCCCTAGCCATCTGGGTGTACAGTACACTCTCACATGGTGTCCCTAGCCATCTGGGTGTACAGTGCACTCTCACATGGTGTCCCTAGCCATCTGGGTGTACAGTGCACTCTCACATGGTGTCCCTAGCCATCTGGGTGTACAGTACACTCTCACATGGTGTCCCTAGCCATCTGGGTGTACAGTACACTCTCACATGGTGTCCCTAGCCATCTGGGTGTACAGTGCACTCTCACATGGTGTCCCTAGCCATCTGGGTGTACAGTGCTCTCTCACATGGTGTCCCTAGCCATCTGGGTGTACAGTGCTCTCTCACATGGTGTCCCTTGCCATCTGGGTGTAGAGTACTCTCTCACATGGTGTCCCTAGCCATCTGGGTGTACAGTGCACTCTCACATGGTGTCCCTAGCCATCTGGGTGTACAGTGCTCTCTCACATGAGGTCCCTAGCCATCTGGGTGTACAGTGCACTCTCACATGGTGTCCCTAGCCATCTGGGTGTACAGTGCTCTCTCACATGAGGTCCCTAGCCATCTGGGTGTACAGTGCACTCTCACATGGTGTCCCTAGCCATCTGGGTGTACAGTGCTCTCTCACATGAGGTCCCTAGCCATCTGGGTGTACAGTGCTCTCTCACATGAGGTCTCTAGCCATCTAGGTGTACAGTGCTCTCTCACATGGTGTCCCTAGTCATCTGGGTGTACAGTGCTCTCTCACATGAGGTCCCTAGCCATCTGGGTGTACAGTGCTCTCTCACATGAGGTCCCTAGCCATCTGGGTGTACAGTGCTCTCTCACATGGTGTCCCTAGCCATCTGGGTGTACAGTGCTCTCTCACATGGTGTCCCTAGCCATCTGGGTGTACAGTGCTCTCTCACATGAGGTCCCTAGCCATCTGGGTGTACAGTGCTCTCTCACATGAGGTCTCTAGCCATCTGGGTGTACAGTGCACTCTCACATGGTGTCCCTAGCCATCTGGGTGTACAGTGCTCTCTCACATGAGGTCCCTAGCCATCTGGGTGTACAGTACACTCTCACATGGTGTCCCTAGCCATCTGGGTGTACAGTGCACTCTCACATGGTGTCCCTAGCCATCTGGGTGTACAGTGCACTCTCACATGGTGTCCCTAGCCATCTGGGTGTACAGTGCACTCTCACATGAGGTCCCTAGCCATCTGGGTGTACAGTGCTCTCTCACATGTACTGACAGGATGGCTGGCTTCTCAGTGGCAGGAAGGCACACAGCTGTATGTTTCAGTTGATGCTACCTTATGAGACAGAGAGATGGTGAAGATGCAGTTTGTCTGGTTTAAATGCTTGTTGTGGCTTTTCTAGAACGTGGAATAAACACAATTTTCACAGCAAAAGCAAACAAAATAACTCATTAATATATATTGCAATGTTCTTTCATTAGTTAATATATTAATGGGGAATTCCAATTTGAGTTTAATATCCCTTTAAGGGCCAGATTACCAATTGAGCGCAACGGTTTGCACGCAAGCGATAAGTTTGATAAGTTTAAGGGGTCAATTTACTAATGTGTGAGTGGATATGATACAATGTAGCATATCATGTTCGCTGCACATCGAAAAATGCTGACAGCATACGCTGTCGGCATTTATCATTGCACCAGCAATTCTTGTGAACTGCTGGTGCAATGCTGCCCCCTCCAGATTTGCATACAATCATCCACTAGCAGGGGGTGTCAATCAACCCTATCGTATTCGATCGGGTTGATTGCTGTCCGCCGCCTCAGAGCAGGCGGACAAGTTAAGGAGTAGCTCTGGTTAACTAAACACAAAATTGTTGCAAAACACATCAAAAATACATTAGAAGGTACAGTTACACTCATAATAACACCATCTATTAATTTTTTTTTTTAATTGCACACAAAAGTCATAAGATCTCAGGTGTTAGATAAAAAAAGGCTGCAAAGGGTTTTAAAAGTGAGATACATACATATACATGTGTGCATATGTATTTATGTATTTATATGTGTATATACTGTATGTATTTATGTATTTATATGTGTATATACTGTATGTATTTATATGTGTATATACTGTATGTATTTATATGTGTATATACTGTATGTATTTATATGTGTATATACTGTATGTATTTATGTATTTATATGTGTATATACTGTATGTATTTATGTATTTATATGTGTATATACTGTATGTATTTATGTATTTATATGTGTATATACTGTATGTATTTATATGTGTATATACTGTATGTATTTATGTATTTATATGTGTATATACTGTATGTATTTACAGACATATATGCACATATAAAAACATAAATACATATGTACACGTATATAGACATACATAAGTGCTTTGCAGTTAAGTAGATGAAAACATGTAAAATCATAATAAAGGTTTTAACTATGTATTTACTGTAAATATTTCAGATTCCAATGTTCTGTACATAGCACAATATGTTTTAAGTATTTCTAAATAGATATTTATATATATATATATATATATATATATATATATATATATATATATATACATACAGTATATATATATATGTATATATAGGTATAGATATATATTGTACAAAAATACTATCAGATATATGTGGGAATATTTATTTATGAATAAATAGAACATATTCTGTTATGTTAAGAACATTGGAATGTGAAATATTCAAATATTCATATTTTCATGTCAGGTTAGCACACATGAGAATATGCAATTGGGTTTGCGCGAGAGTGGGTTGTTTTTTTCCATTTTTTTTTTTCACGATTGACTTCTATGGTGGAATACATGAACGCACACGTGATGTTGTAAGTTCGGCTTTTTGTGTTCGTCGGGTTAGTGTTTGGCCCTAAATATAGTATATCTGACTTTTTCCTTTCAATCCTCTTGTTGGGAATTAACTGACTTATCCCCTGACTTCCAGAGAGTGCTGCAACACATTAGTGATATTTTAATTTTCTGCCTCATTTATGTCCTAAAATAGTTGTAACCATTTTAATTATCTAGTGATATGTTACAGCCCTCTCTGACGATGAAGGGAATACATGATCAAGTAAAACGCGTCAGTCAAGTCACTTTCCCTCACTGCTACTATTGGCTTTTGCTCCCAAAACTTGTTTTAGAATATCTTTCAGATGTCTGTTGCCCATGATTAAAATAAGAACATTAACAGATGGGAAACTTGATATGACAATGATACAAAGTGAAAACAACAGGGAACCCGCGGTGGTTGCCATGTTAAACATAATATTTAAAGCTCCATAAAATGTCATGTACACAAACAGAAGTGTTGTTACAGTTTTCGCTGCTGACAGGTGGGAAACAAGACTTGTGTTTCCAAAACCGTCATTGTTCTTCTTCATCCTCCTCATATGTTTGCACAGAGAGGTGACGATGGCCATAGCTGTGCAGAAGATTACGGTGAAGGCCATGGAAGAAAGAAAGATGTAGATTGGAAAGAGACAAGAACAGCTACTCCGAAAACTGTAACCAGCCAAAAATGTCTTGTTCCTTGAAACATTAACAGCTGTGGAAGTGAGTTGTTCAGTTTGTAGGTCCCAGTAGGATGTTATCCCAGATATCCAAGACAAAATAAAGGAAGCTACTAACATCCAGGGCACCATCACTGGAAGCTTTGTTTTCAGTTTTTGGAAGAATGCTATATTGAGATTTACAATCTTTACACAATAGTAGAAGCACAGACAAGTGGAAAACCAGAGGCTGGAGAATGAAAGACAAACAATGATGGTAACAAACGATTTTATCACCCAGTCTTGTGAGAAAAAGGCATTAAATAGGTAGAATGAAAATTCGTTTGCTACTATTGTCCCTTGGAAGCTAATGTTGGAAAATGCAATGCAGTTGAGGATGAGGGCGCAGGCATTAATGCTACGGGTCTTCAGCCAGTCCATAAAATGCACTGTCAAAATAAACAGGTTGCCAGAGATGCCCATCACAAGAAATATAACATGTAAAGTTAATGCAAGCACAGGGTCCATTCTCTCCATGGTAAAGCTTTGTACTTGGTGGGTCACGGAAAAAGTCTTGCCTCAAAATGTGTATTTGTTATAATAATGCACCTATGTGTATATATGGTATAGAAGACAATCGTAACCCTGGTTACTCAAATGTTTATATATGACAACCATGTACAAGGTTATAAAGACAGGAACATACCATTATTAATATTACTGAGGCAATGGTGACATTGATTTTCTTCTATTTTTTAATGTATGTTTTCTTTTTACGTGTTCATCTCATCATACATGTATGTAGTAACAATGCGGCAAACCAACCCTTCATCTTGTTCAATGCGGCAGTTTGCTAGTAGGAAGCGACAACAGATCTCTCAATATCCTAATGATGTGATATCCAATCTCCTTCTTATTAGCATCAGTTAATGAATCCTTTGTTCAGTCTCATATCACAATGTTAAACTTTTTTGCTGGAACTAATCAGGAAAGGTAATAAGGCTCCACCTGATTCCTGTAGCTTGTTGTAGAGGGAGAAGCTCCTGTCTAGTTTTACTTTGTTGTTACAGAATAACTCACAAACTCGCTCTGTTTACAACCCACAGGATCATACAAAAAATACAGCGACAAGGAAATATTTGCAAGTCAACAGAATCATTTCTGTTGCTGTTTATGTTTGACAAATGCAAATTAAGTGAATTCTAACTATCCACAAATCCATTGCTTTCTACAAAGGGGAATTCTAAAAAAACAAAAATAGTTTTAACCTCTTGTCTGCTGGGGAAGGATTATTGTATTGTACATATTAGCATTGTGCAGTCTGCTGTGGTACACAAGGTGGGTATATACTGTAGATATCTGTATCCTAGAGAGACACAGTTACAAAATAAAGCAAATTAACCAATATCACTCACTTAGGGGACATGAAACAATGTAGCGTAACTGTCGGCATTTAGCATTGCACCAGCAGTTTTTGAGAATCGGCCGCTAGCAGGGGCTGTCAATCAACCCGATCGTATTCAATAGGGTTGATTTCTGTCCACGGTCTCAGAACAGGAGGACAAGTTATGGAGCAGCGGTCTTTATTTTAAATACTTTTATTGAGGACAAAAAGCATACATCATACATGAACTAGACATTGTACAAGATATTCACATCATATCTGAAAAGGATTGTGTAGATTGGGTTATAGTTCTCATTTTTTTCCCCTTATAACAATGTATTAGGTTACTCTTGGACCAATTGTGATAATCTTATTATCTGAGTCCAGGGGTTGTTATAAAACTACAAAGAAAACTTAATAAAAGAAAAATAATAATAAAAGAAAACTGCATCCAACAAAATGTCGCTGTTGATGTAATCTAAACAGATAGATTGTTAGATGCTGATGCCAGAACTGAAAACACACAACACTTCAAAAAGTACAATTATTAACAAGGAAACTACTGTGTTACATCTTATGAGTCTCTTATTATAGGAAAGGGCTTGATATCTATACATGTGGTATTCTAGACGAATTATGTTTGATGACGAAAGTAAGATAGTAAACTTCACAATTATATAAATGATCATATCAGCTCAATCTAAGCATACATTTTTGTATTCCATATTGATAAGACATGTATGAATGAAGTTGAGTTATTAAAATATATGCACCTATGTGCTTCTTTCTATGTTTAAAATATAGTGCTTCATGTGTTGTATATATTTATTTTTATTTATTTTTTGTCCTCCCTGCAGCCCCGGCCACAGACCACCAGGACAGGACAACAATAATATATCAGCTCCATATCTGGGATTAATGGTTTAATGATCCTGATATCCCATGGTCTCCCTGGGGGCCCCCCACCAACCCCCAAAAGAGACACTGATTTATAAAGGACACCATGTCAGTAAATGTTCTGTAAGTGGAGTATAGTGAACCTCTATGAGCTATGTGACTTCCTATGGTGATATCATGTGAAGATACAAAATCAGTTATCTGCGTGCGCATATTAGGTTTATACCACAGAGGAAATAAATACCAGACTTATCAGGACCTTAAAAATATTCAATACTGTAAAACTGAAAGACCTGTTGTTATTGTTTCTATAGTAAGCTTTTAGGTTAATAAATGATAGTGGCAGTGGTGCCTTTATATGAACAGATCCCTTATAACAAATAACACTAAGAACACATATACATATAAGGTATAACTATGAATGCTAAACATGTCCATGGAATAGATGACTCAGATTCTCGTTGATCAGCGAGCTTGGTGTTATTTAAGGAGGTGTGCTGAAAGGACCTATACCCCAGATAATTGCCTGTTTAACAGGTGCAGCACTGAAGCCCAGATGGGATCGCCTTGTATAGAGTATTGGGACATGCTTGAAGGGGCTAAATTCTTTAAAGATGTATAATCCATTAACTCTTTGAGGAAGGTTAAATCCTCTAAGTATGGGCTAGAGATCAGATGTGGAAAGTTACCTTTTGTTCCGCTGACATCAGTGAAGCCAGGTCCGGGACAGGTCCCGCCGACTTTTGCAATGATCTGGGAGTTCCCCTCCAAGCTCCCTTGAAGGTATAGATGTCAGCATAACCCGTCCCACCCGCAGGTATAGGTAGGTACACAGTTTTCAATAGGGTTGGCATGTCTCTTCAAAGAACAAGGTAGATAGATATAACGGGAGCAAACGCTCTCCATGTTTTCAACTAGAAGTTGTGATCCTTGAGTTGCGGGTGTTGGGACTTTCTGAAGTATAGACTTTTGTTGGTAATTAGATATTGTGGAGCCCAGTGTGGTTGTTTTATCCCTTATCTTAGGACTTGTATCTGGGTTTCTGGCGACAGATGTCTGTATTGTGGGTGTAGTATAGCGTCTTGTCAGGAAATCAAATGGTGCTCTCTCAAGTAGATTTAGCAGACGTGTTTCCAAGATTTCCAAGTGAAGATTGACTTAAGACACAAGATCTGGTTTCCCCTCAGCAGCCATGTTTAATACGATACAGTATGCTTTATAGAAGTAGTCTCCTTGATCTCCTTTGCTGTTAGTTGGAGATGTTCTGTGTCTCTTAAAGTTATATTTGTAGATTCAGTATTTGAGTGCAGTTGTGCCCAGTTTTGCCTAGAAACCTCGTGTTACCGAGGGGGGTAGCGCTACCTCTTATGGGCCGCCCCCCAAGACCTTAATTGTCCTGTACCTCACTCCAACTTCAAGAATACAGCTGATATCATAAAAGATGCTAAGGTACTAGGTAGCACATTTGTAGAGGTTGTTGATAATTGATAGTCGCTGTTGGATGGCTCCGATATCGGCGGATTTATCAGAGTATCAGTCAGAGCTATGGGAATGTGCGACCTGTCAAGATCACAGTTAGGACACGCCCCCGGAGCATCGGTCTTTAGACCACTGCTTCATAACTTCTGTTTCCGATGATCCTGAAGGCTCACCGGAAACAAGAGGCATCAAGCTCCGTACGGAGCTTGATAAATCGGCCCCTTGGGGTCAATTCTATAACATTTGTGAGTCTAGATCTGGTTTTCCATTCCGACACCTGCAAGTAAAGCCCTCATGGAATTCTGTAAAAAAGTGAAGAGATGTTTCCCATAGAAATAATGAGAGCTCTCTGTTAGGTAAAAGTTTTCAATGGAGGACTGTTTCAGTGCACTGTACCGTAAATTTGTGGTTTTCCTTTTAGTGTAATTAGTGTTCTGAGTATTTTGCCACCTTTTAAGTTGCGAAAAAAAACTGTGAGATCTTTAGGATTGAAATATTTACAGAATTACGTTGGGATTTGAGAGACAATTTCATATACGTCTATGGAATGGCCATGTTCAGGCAATCTTACGAAAATGCAACAATTACGCTTTGTATTTTGTATTTATCAGTACAAATTACTATGGAACCGATTTATTATGCTGCGAATGCAGCAGTTTCCGTGCAAGCTTCAGGCTCATCAGAAACATAAGTTAAGAAGCAGCGGTCATAAGACCGCTGGTCTTTTCTCTAGTCCGCCACCATTGAGGTGGCGGACAGCAATGAGCCTGATCAAATACGATCGGGTTGATTGACAACCCCTGCTAGCGGCCGATTGGCCACGAATGTGCAGGGTGCAGTATTGCACAAGCATTTCACGAGAAATGCTTGTGCAATGATAAATGCCGAGAGCGAATCATGTCCGTCTGACAAATTATAAATCGGCCCCTGTGTGTTTTTTGCACATGCAGTGTATTTAAATTACAATTTACGATGTGCATATTCAATATGATTTATATTTGTGTAATTTAAATACAAATTTTACACTTTTGATAAAATATGATTTTTGGTGAACAATTTTGTTACGATTTTTCATGCACCTTAACAATACAATTGTTTGTCATTTTGTGTGAATGGTTCAATTATTTGTTTTGTAAGATTTTTAAATTACAATTTTCTTTGTGCACTTGTGTAATGTCTGCATCTCCTCCCCATATGAAAATGCAGTATACGCCCCTTAGCGAGACGCCCTGTTTCCTGGGTATAAAGCGGCTGTAGAATTCCACCAGGGAAATAGAAGGACTGGCAGCATCTTATAGAATCTCAGAAGCCCAGAGAATCGTCTCTTTGATATTTTCATGTATTGGTCCTAACCCAAAAGCTCATCTATGTAACCCAGAGGGCAACACATAGATTAGCGCTCATCATATGGCTGAAGCAATCAGGTACAGCAGAAAACAATATGTGCAGTGGCAAACAGAAACTTATATGGCAGGATCATCTATATACCATTAAGTAAGTAAATATATATACGTATATTAACACTAATGATGGTGTCTAAATAAGAGGCTTCTAAATTCACTTAAAGACTGAGGGGCCTATCTATCAAGGTCCGTATGGAGCTTGAGGGCCCGTGTTTCTGGCGAGCCTGCAGGCTCGCCAGAAACACCAGTTATGAAGCAGCGGTCTAAAGACCGCTGCTCCATAACCCTGTCCGCCTGCTCTGATGAGGCGGACAGGAATCGCCGGAATTCAACCCGATCGAGTACGATCAGGTTGATTGACACCTCCCTGCTGGTGGCCGATTGGAGCTGCTGGTGCAATGCTTGAATACGGAGAGCGTATTGCTTTCCGCATTCAGCGATGTCTGTCGGACCTTTCCACACTGTCGGATCAGACATATGATAATTAGGCCTCTTACAGTAAACACTAAATAAATGCTAAATAGAAGTAAAGATTAGTTTAGGAATATTATACAGATGTATGTTTTAAAAGATATATTATTTGTTTCAATATTGACACATTTTAGTGCTAAGTCTTTAAGAGATTAAATGCCTATCAGTTGTTACCAGCAGAGAGGACTTAACTTAACATAACATTTCTATTTATAACTTAACATAATAAATAAAAGACACAGAAACTGAGTGTGGGTAAAATTTTTGACCGTCACGGGTCAAAATATTTATTAACTGAAACATCAGAAAAACTGAACCGACAGGCAAGATGGCGGCAAGCACTTATCCCTAAAATATAACCCAGGGCCGCTACCTCCCGCCGTCAGGGTGTCAAAATCACTTCCCCGGTGTGGGTCTCTGTATCCCAGCCGCTCGAACTGAGAAATCCAGAAAAGGAAGCTAAAACTATCCTGCTATGGACTTCCAAGGCTAGCCTGACTAGGCATGCCTAGGTCCTTGTCTTATACATTAACTAACAAGGGCAGCCATCTTGCCAAACAGGGGAGGGTGGGCGCGAAAAAACGTCTCTGCTCAGGATCCAGGAAGAAGAGGGCCAGAAAGCTGTGTTGCACACTTTTAAGGTAAGAGGGGGAGCTCCTCCCTACACTAGCAACATTGTTGCAACTAACCCCATACTGCCCTCTTCTCCTATCTCACTCCTTCCAGCATTAACCCTTAGCTTGTTTCAGTCCCATGCTGGTCCCTCCACTGTCTTAAGGGATTAAATGCCTATCAGTTGCTACCAGCAGAGAGGACTTAACTTAACATAACATTTCTATTTATAACTTAACATAATAAATAAAAGACACAGAAACTGAGTGTGGGTAAGATTTTTGACCTTCACGGGTCAAAATATTTATTAACTGAAACATCAGAAAAACTGAACCGACAGGCAAGATGGCGGCAAGCACTTATCCCTAAAATATAACCCAGCGCTGCTGGAGGTAAGCGGCCCAAAACGGAAACTACAGCAAAGAGGCTCTCTGCTCAAGAAAATGCTACTGAGGGGTGTCGAGCTCTTGTGACCCACCCGCAAGGGGAAGGAGGGGCACCCCACGTGCACTTGGGGACGTCCGCCCCTCCCACTTTTAGACTGGTCATCGCTCACCCCTTTTCGTCATTTCCTACGCAACAGGGCCACTACCTCCCGCCACAAGATAGCATAAACAATGCTACCCTTGCCGCCACCCTAACAAACCACAACCTGCTTATAGGCGGGTTACTATAGAGTTTCTAATATCCTCAATAAAGATATCTAGGGCTACATTCTGCAGGTGAACCCTATCCCTTCTATAGAAATGCTTCTTATCGGCCGTAATGGAGTCGTGTTTAACCACGAAGCCTCCCACCCCCGTGACGGTCTTGCCCCATGCAATCCTGGCTTACATGATTTTGGTCAATTCCAACACCGGAATGGCGCCCACATCGTTACCCCCCAGGTGAATGATCAATATGTGAGGCTTACCCCAGCGTACCAGGGCCTCAGATATAAGCGGGGCTAACCTAGGCCAACACATGCCCCTCTCCCCTAACCATCTAATCGATGCCCTATGGGAAGGGAACCCCAGTGATTGACCCCCGGGAGGGATAAACAGCGAATGCATGCCCAATGCACATACGAGTGCCCCAGGATCCACACTCTCTTGGCTCCCTGGGATGTTCCTGCAATGACAAAGAGTGTAAACAACACAGCAAAGCTGATAAGGAACATTAAACAACTGGGCGAACATAACCCCGGTATCTATTCGAACGCCATCTACCCACATGACGTATGGCTTCCGCCGAGGAGCCTGTCATCGCAGCATTAGTCGTGGCCCCTATGCAAAAGGAGTGGGAAGCTATCCTAGTTCCGTCTAAGCCAGCCGCTGCTACTGCTTTTGCTAAAACTTTGCGGAACTGGTAGATGGATAATGCGTATCCATTAGCGTGCATTAATAGGGACCCCGGTTTAGATGGTCTCATCTCCCAGAAGTGGGTAAGGGCTAATACTGGGCAGCACAACCCCGATGTTTTGGGCATAGAAATCCAAACCCCTTTTCCCTGCTGATCTGTCTTTGACCATGGCAGATACAACAACAGAGAATCTGCTGCAAACCTTAAATGATCAGCGAATAGGCCCTTGTCGACCCGTGTCTTGGAGGGGGATACTAATTCGCTTACCCTAAGGGCTGCGGAATAAGCCAGGACAAAGGCTGCGCAGAACAGGGAAAACTCGTATTGCGTAGCGCAAATCTACCCTAAAGCCTCAACCAGCCGCTCAAACCGAGCGAGGGTAATGGGCTCTCTAGGGTCTTTATGCTGGGGCTGCGATCTTCCCCACCCTTTAACAACTTGCCGCATAAAGAAAGCGCTAGTTGGGTCAGGTATGCCCATGGTGTCGAAAGAAAAATGACAATGCCGCTAGCCGCGAGTGAATACCCCCCTGCCGAACCCCCGACTGTCTGAGACTCACCAGCCAGTCACACAGTGTAGCCTGAGATGCCTCCACAGCTTCTAAATTCCGATGATGACAGAATTGTTCCCATTTGTCCCACAAGCTCATGTACAAGCGCCAAGTAGATGGGGGTAGTGAAGCCCGTACTAAAGGGAGCAGGGATATCCATGACTTAGAAGCTGCCAAAGAAAACCAGGACAGGGTAAACCTTCTGGAGCAGCATTAGGTGCAAGACATCTAAAAGTCGCCCTATCGAATCTCGATAGAGCATCAGCAAGGACATTATTGACACCAGGGACATGCTGAGCTTGAAATTGAACATTAAGCTCCAAACAGCGCAACACCAGGCGTCTCAGCAAACAAACCACCCCAGCCGAAGTTGCTGATAGGTTGTTTACTGCATGAACAACACTGAGGTTGTCCGTCCAGAAGACCACCGTCTGATTTGCAAAGCGTGTTCCCCATAACTCAACTGCCAGCACTATCGGGAACAGTTCTAATAATGTAAGGTTTCGCGTCAGACCCTTCTCTTTCCAGTCTGAAGGCCAAGGGCCTGCGGACCATTGACCCTGAAAATAAGCCCCATAACCCTTAGATCCAGCTGCATCTGTAAACAAATGCAACAATTGGCTAGAAGTAGGGGGAGAGCGTTAAAGACAAATGCCATTAAAATTCCTTAAGAAGACTTCCCACACCCGTAAATCGGCTCTCATGCCATCAGTGACTCTAATTCTTTTTGACGGTGTAGGGGACCCTTTTAACTTTTTCTAACCTTCTGTTGAAAACCCTCCCCATGGGGATTACTCTTGGAGGGAGATGGAAGGAAAAGGGCTGACAATCCTACCCAACTGAATTTCTTTGGTCAATTTTGACCTAACAACATGTGGAAACTGATAAGCAGACTTCAAGTTTCTAGTGCAAGAGGTCCCTTTTGCATTCCAAATTAAAGGGATATGAAACCCGTACGAAAAACCGTCAAGCAACAATATGGCAGCGTGACGGTCTGGGTAATGTCGCAGCCAGGGCTCAAGGGCGTGAACCCTCACTGGGGTTGGGGCCCTTTGTAGCAGTCGCAAATCTGTTGGTGCCTCTAGTTGTTTGAAGTTCTTTTCTCTTGGAGCATTCCATGCCGGGGTAAGAACCCCCGCAGAACTTACATGAATGACGAAAAGGTGCAGGAGCTACCTTTATCACATTTGCCATCTTGGTACGCCCAACAGGCACCACCTTTACGTTTACCTTTTGGTGAACGAAAGGATTGGCTCGTGACCCCTGTGGATGAGGAGGAGGAGGATGAGAGCCTAGATGCTGCCAGAGGTGGGTATCAGTGGTGTCAAACGTGAGCATGGGATTCCCTGCCATCTTTTGCCTAAACTCTGAGTCGTAATCCCTCCACGCTCCATCTCCATACCTCCTCTGTATCCAGTGTATGTTATCTGTATATTTCAAAATAGCATGACACTGGCTGGGGTACTTTTCTAAATAGCATGAAGAGTACACTCTGAAACAAATGAGCCATTCCTCAAAAGTTTCCAGGCGCTTGAACCGTTTAGGCCCACTGCCATCAAGACTCTTCTCTTTCTGTCTATAAGCTTCTGCCGAAAGCTCAAAGACATTAACATATTTACCTTGCTGAATTTGCTTAACCGTCTTAGGTTTCAAATGTCCATGCAAGGAAGGGGTATAAGAGGGCAAAGAATCACCATGTAAGGCGACCCTTCGCTCTGAACTAAGGCTAGGTAAAGGGTGCTCAATTATCTGGCCTGATGTGTCATGGGGATGCTCCGTTAAAGCTAATTGCTGCTGCTGCTGGCCTGCTCTTTTAAAATTGCCCCCTTGAAATTCCTGCCACATCTTTTTCACCATTGAGAACATGCGTTTTTGGCCCTTAGTATTTAGCCCCAATGAAGTGTCACTGTCAGATCCTGACTCAGTTAGTGATAAGTCATCTATGTCAGGTCGGTCGTGTATAAATGCCCCAGTCTTACCCTCTGCAGAGGATGCCGCTACTTGAGCTGTAGCAACCGGCGGGGCGTCTCTCCTTGTCTCAGGAACTGCTGGCGCTAGATCGTGTTGCACTCCAGCTGAGTTAGCTGCCTGAGGAGTGATGTTGACTGGACCAGATGCTGATGACAAAACAGGACCCGCTTGAGCCGTACCCTGCAAGATAGACAACATTTGGCGAGCACAACGAACACCAGCATTGGAAGGATTAGCAGTTTCTATTCCTACAGCCTCACTCCCCATTGTACTGCACCCTGCCACACCTTGCAAGTTAGTATTGGGCCTAACTGTATTCCCAGTGGGAAATGAAATAGGGTCCCTAACAGGTAAGGGAGAATTCTGGACACTCATACCAGCCCTAACATTAGCCCCATGCACACTGCTCAATGCATTCACATTATCCTGATCATTCACACTGGCAATGAAGGTGTTAAAAGGAACATCAGCTCTTTCATTTGCAACCTGCACAGTCACTCCTGCCTGTAATGCCCTATCATTTACATGCAAATCACTCACACCTATTGGATTATCAGGGTTAATAATGCCTCCCGCACTGCGTTCATTTAACCCTTCAAGCGCAGCATCGCTGCTGGGAACATCGCCCCTATTGTGAGAATAATATTGATTTCTACCCTTATATATCTGGGTATGTGTGCCACGGCTACCTCTAGCAAACGCTCGTTTTTTCACATTAGAGCGGCTGCCCCCTCTAATTTCCCCTGATATGTTCCTTCCGGCACCTCTCATATGCCCTGGGATTCCTCTTATGGCCTCGCCCCTATGTGACGCAGCACCAAAATTACCCCTTTTTTGAACATTTTTTGCTCGTCTATTGTCCCCCAGGGAGACTGGCAATCGTTCCCCTACCGGTGTCCTCTCATGGTACTCACCTGCGGCATATACGAGAGGGCCCGTTCGATTGCCTCCATCTCCGTCTATGGCCAAGCGTGTATGGGCGGAAATGACGTCACCGGAAGGGGCGGGGCTTCTCTTGCCCACTTCCGGATTCGCAGATGAAGATGCCGCGTGGAGTGGAGCGACTGGAGGAGCCATGGCCGCCGCTAGCGATGCAAGAAAGGAGGACACCGCCGACGCAGCCGACGAGGGAATCGCTGCAAAGAGGGAAGATACAGATGCCTCAGGTAAGTTACCCGGCAGCACGTGACACCAACAGCTGCCATATTGGAGCCCACACCCACCGCCGCCATATTGGGGCCTACAGCTAGGCCTGGATGCAAGGGTGATTGCGCATTTAGAACACCCATGGCCTGTTCAATAGTTTGGGGATTATTTATTTGCACGGTAGTGGCGGTCGGATTGGGTGATTGCATATTTAGAGCACACACAGCCCTGTCAATAGTTTGGGGGTTATTTATATGCACAGTAGTGGCGGTCGGATTATTGACTTTATAGGGGGAAGGGGGGTGAACCCGAACAGACCCTCTACTCATGATATTAGGCCTTTTATTAGCTACTGGGGTGGTCATGTCAGGCCTGTCACTAAACAGCACAGGCGATTCAATTATTTGTCCCACTTCTTGTATTCCTTGATCTACCCCTGCGACACTAGCTTGGCCCCCTTGTGCACTTGAGGCCTCCATGCTAGGAGGCCTGACCAGTGCCTCAGTGGCATAGGCCGATCCAGTGCAACTAATTTCATGAACCTCAGCAACTGTTGTAACTGATCTATTCAAATTACTATGTGTTGCATCAACTAAGCTAGTATATTGTGTGTCAGGGACAAAATCATCTACATCCTCCAAATCATCCATGTCACTTATCTGCTTTTCCTTTCCAGGTCTTGCAAAAGTCAGAGCATGGAATCTTTGAGGAGGGAGTCTGGTTCTTCTAGGACGCTGCATGAGGAAGTTTTGAATCACAGCAAATACTGGAGAAAAAACGACTCTGCTCAGGATCCAGGAAGAAGAGGGCCAGAGGGGGAGCTCCTCCCTACACTAGAAAAAATGAGAAGAGAAAATGTAGTATTCAATTTCTAATAAATCCCCAACAGAATTAAGTTTTCATATATCGACACAAGAGAAATAAACTTTAACTCTGTGTCAAGAGAATCAATCTCATATCTTATAGTAGTATGGGGGGTGCTCAATATCCTGAAATATATAGTCAAAACAAGGAGAAAGAAAAATGGATATAATCAGAGCACACAATAACTACAAAATTATGGAGATTTCAATGTGTAAGCAGAATGGCTTGGTTAGAGCCGGTAAATAATAAAACATAACTTTTAATTCTAGATAATAAAAGTTGGGTAGTGAAAAATAACACTCTCAACGTGTATTGTAAAATCAATTAAAATAGTAGAAAAGGAATGCTAACATGCCCAGGTATGTACCATGAAATGAGTGTTAAGTGGGTATGTCTGGCAGGGAAGCACCCAAAAATGCTTGCGGATTGCACAAGATTGCTAATCTACAAAGAGGATTAACCTCACACACAATTATCTATTGCTAGTGCAATACTGGAGCGGTGCCAGGCCCTGTCAGAGTCCCAGAAAATGTGTCTAATTGCATATAGGTATCCTAATCAATAATGCGTGTATACATATAATATCTCTTGATCCATATAATGTTAACCCACATAAGGCAAATATCTAGCATACGTGGTAGTCGCTTCTAATCAATAATGCATGTGTACATATAATATCTCTTAATCCATATATCACGTTAACACACATAAGGCAAGTATCAAGCATTCATAGTAAGCGCCTGATGCGCATTTCGCCAAACAAATGGCTTTTTCAAAGGCTGACCCGACCCGCGCCATCCTTACTGCTTAAATACCCTATTACACCAATCAGGGGTGAGAATCCGTACACACCCCTGCCAGCAGCCAATCCAGTGTGACCTTGCCCGGTTGGACAATCGTCTGTCACATGACTCGAAATAATGACGAGCTTAGGGGGCGGGGCCATAATCGCTCTCCGCTGTGCTTGTATACAACGCTATTTGACAAGACAAGGCTGTCATTAGGTTATTTGACATGCATATTACTCATCACAAATCCGAATATAGAGGGAGCGGTATCCCTACCGTTAATGTAACATCCTTAGATCGAATAATAATTTTAATTCAATGCATTAAGGTGGCCTTATTTTGAAAACGAACTCCTTTGCAGTAGTGAATATACTTCTGTTGGGCAATAAAACCTTTATCCTAGAAGATATTAAAAATCCTTGATATACCTTTAACTTAGTTTGTTAGATTATATCATTATTAAATGAGACATGTTTGTCAGTGTATATAATACAGTTTCCAAGTGTGGTGTTAACTGTATGTGACCCATCTCACATAGTTTTGTTTGATTAAATAGGCATTCTTCACATGATCTGTACCAGTGGCAAAACATGACTTGTACGTTATGCTGTTGGATACAAGGTGTTAATATTATTGCTTTTTTATTATACACACATCTTTTACCATAAATCCATATACCGGATAATTTATCTTATTAACCTGTTGCCAACTTTTGTCTCATTCGTATTAAGATATATCCCATATTAAGAATAGTATATTTAGTAATCCAATTACCCAAATATCGATAATATAGTTGACTAGCAACATCAATATGGGTTTCAATAACAAACAGTATTTATGTATATTGATGATCTTCTATAACCTTAGTTGATTTCGTAAAGAGAAACACTATTCCTTATATATTTCTCACATCCTAATGGTCCAGTTTTTTTGACCATTGTTTCTATCATCAAAGGATGAGGATTAGTTATTACCAATTGTAGATAGTATTGCAATATCCATTTATGAATTTTTGGTAGTATCCATATAGGCAAATGTAAATAGGTATGTCAATACATTATATGAGTTATCCCAGTAACTGAATTCAATGAATGTATACAATTTCCACCATTTATATACATTCATTCAAACTTATAGATACTGAGGCATATATAATAAAAACATTATTCTTTAGTCATCCTACAAAAAGCAAGTTTAGTTGTTTGCCCTAATTGGTATAGGGCTATAGGAAGATAACTAGAATATTTCCTGTATATTTACATTGTTCACAATTTTCTGGGGAAACACTTTTCGTCTATATTATGTATAGATCTATTATCCTGGAAAAAGAACACCTAAATATATGAGTCTTATAAGAATGACTGTTATAACCATCTTGTTCATTAAGACCCTGAGGTGCCAAAGTATTCAGCCAGAATATCCAACGACATTCCGCTTGTAATAGCATGTTTTCCACATTGCCTGCTCTAATTCCAGGTTTAATGACCTGTAAGACTGAAACCCTTAGATCTGGCTTTGTACCATGATTCTTAAGATAGTGTTTCGCCACTGGGGTTAAAGTTTTGTCCTTCTGTTGATCTTTTTTACAATTTTTTATACTGTTTATATGTTCTCTGAGTCGTGTGCGTAGTTCACGAGTCGTTATGCCAATGTACCTCTTACCACATTTACATGATGAACAGTATACCACGTTTTTTGTTTTGCAGTTAGCAAACCCAAGCATCCTTTTAATGCTACCAGTTCGAGTAATAAATTCTCTCTCATTAGATATGAATTTGCAAAAACTGCATGTGCCACATGTATAGGTTCCACATATGTATTTGTTAGTCTTTCTCCTAATGAAATGGCTTCCCTGCCAGACATACCCACTTAACACTCATTTCATGGTACATACCTGGGCATGTTAGCATTCCTTTTCTACTATTTTAATTGATTTTACAATACACGTTGAGAGTGTTATTTTTCACTACCCAACTTTTATTATCTAGAATTAAAAGTTATGTTTTATTATTTACCGGCTCTAACCAAGCCATTCTGCTTACACATTGAAATCTCCATAATTTAGTAGTTACTGTGTGCTCTGATTATATCCATTTTTCTTTCTCCTTGTTTTGACCTCCCTACACTAGCAATATTGTTGCAACTAACCCCATACTGCCCTCTTGTCCTATCTCACTCCTTCCAGCATTAACCCTTAGCTTGTTTCAGTCCCATGCTGGTCCCTCCACTGTCTTAGTCTGCACTTTTAGCAAGAACTAGAAAGCCCCAATGTTAAGAACTAAATTACCGTAAAATGAGACAAAAAAATAAATAATAATTAATAGTATACGTTTTACATCATATAATTCAACATTTTATTACAAAATAAAAGTGTTTACAGTCCCTTTAAGAGAAGTCTCCAGTATTATAGTATGGAACCAATGCTTTATTATTTGGAGAGTTATCTCTCACTTTAGAATCTTCAGAACTGTACATGACGTTCTAGATAAAGAGGCCCATTTATCAAGCTCCGTATGGAGCTTGATGGCCCGTGTTTCTGGCGAGTCTGAAGACTCGCCAGAAACAGCAGTTATGAAGCAGTGGTCTAAAGACCGATACTCCATAACCCTGTCCGCCTGCTCTGAGCAAGCAGACAGGAATCGCCACAATTCAACATGATCAAGTACGATCGGGTTGATTGATACCTCCCTGCTTGGCTGCGAGTCTGCAGGGGACGGCGTTGCACCAGCAGCTATTGTGAGCTGCTGGAGCAATGCTGAATACGGAGAGCGTATTGCTCTCCGCATTCAGCAATGTCTGTCGGACCTGATCCGCACTGTCGGATCAGGTCCGACAGACATTTGATAATTCGGCCTCAAAAGTCTAACGTAATAAAGATATATATCTAGTCTAAATAAATGCTTTTTGTATTAGCTTTGTTTCAGGTATAATTACAATTCTGTGCAAATGTTCTAGACAGGTGGGAAAAAAACGCTGTAAAGTAAAAATATTTTTAAAAATCAAAACGTAAGTAGTTTATTTTTTATCAGTTGCAAAAAATGCAAAGTGAGTTAACAGAAGAAAAATCGGAATCAAATCAATACTTGGAGGTATATTTAACAAATACCGCGCAGAAATGATTTGCTGCAACGAATCACGTCTGCCCAGCATACGCTGTTGGCATTTAACATTGCACAAGCATTTCTAGTGAAATGCTTGTGCAATGCTACCCTCTGCACATTCGCAGCCAATCGTTCGCTAGCAGGGGGTGTCATTCATCCCGATTGTATCTGATCGGGGTGATTGAAGTCCACCAAGTACGAGTTAAGGAGTAGCTGTCTTACGACCGCTGCTTCTTAAATTAAGTTTCTGGTGAGCCAGAAACATCGCAGACAGAAAGCAGCATCTGCTTGGTGTGACCACCCTATGTCTTTATACCACTATTGTACTTATTTAAAGGGATACGGAACCAAAAATGTTTCTTTTATGATTCAGATAGAGCAGCAATTTTAAACCAATTTCCAATTTACTCCTAATATAAATCTTCGCTCTTTTGCTATATTTATTAGAAAACGCAGGAATGTAAGCTAAGGACCCGGGACATTTCTGGTTCAGCGTCTGGCTACCCAGGTGCTGAACCAGAGATGGGCCATCTCCTAAGATTACATTCCTGCTTTTTCTAATAAAGATGCCAAGAGAATGAAGAAAAATTGATAATAGGAGTAAATAAGAAAGTTGCTAAAATGATAAGCTCTGTCTGAATCACTAAAAAAAAACTTGAGACAGTGATAAACGCTGTACTGAAATCTAGATAACCAATATCTACTGAGCCACCCTGGTTTATCACAAACAATGTCAAATAATCATTTAATGCCCGTTCAGCTCATGTTTAAACAAAGCAAGTAACTATCTGGTTCCATTTAAATAATAAAATAAAACTCACTGACATATAAACTATTAATATCACATTGTTTATAGTTATAAATAAGCTATTTAGCAGGTATAGCAATGTTTTCTTAAAGGGACAGTATACACTCATTTTCATATAACTGCATGTAATAGACACTACTTTAAAGAATAAGATGCACAGATACTGATAAAAATCCAGTATAAAACTGTTTAAAAACTTACTTAGAAGCTTCCAGTTTAGCCCTGTTTAAAAGGTTACTGGAACACCCATGCAAGTGGGAAAATGCAGACACCCCCCCTTCCTTTGCATATGAAAAGACCCTTTACACAAACAGAAGCAAACTGGAGTAGATATACGTCGGTATTCTCCTAATACTTTGGGGCTTGGTTAGGAGTCTGAAAATCAGAGCAATGTTATTTAAAAATAAGCAAAACTATACATAAAAAAAACAAACAAACCTGTATGGGCTCTATAAATGGATCATCTACAGAACATTTATGCAAATAAAAATCTAGTGTATAATGTCCCTTTAAGCACATATCGACACAAAAAATAAAACGAAAGAGTGAATTGCTATAAAAATATTATAAATGCTATAAAAATCATCAGTCAAACACATGAAGCAATGACCATCAAAGTGAATTATTTGGTGGCAATGTGAATACAGCGTGAGATGTTTGGCACGGAAGGACAGAGGCAGAGAATAAATGTTATAGCGACCTTTAGAATAAATAATTCTGCTTCTGCAAGTAAAGGCTGTGGATATTGTAGGGATTCATCCTTGTCTCAGGCTAACAGAGCTACACCTGATGGGGCTTCTGGTAGTTTTCCGTTATTTAATAGAATTGTCCAGTCAAATAGTGCTCTATAAGAAACATAAATGCTTTTGATGTTAGTGTGTAAATAGGCTGCATCCATAACCTGTGCATATAGAGTGTCTCTATTTCCTTCCTTACAAATACTTATTACTTATAGATCTACATTAGACAATCATATTTGAAAAGAATTTAAAGGAAAAATATCTTAAAATTAATTCTGCACTTGTATATGCACTATGTACAGTGGGGCAAAAAAGTATTTAGTCAGCCACCAATTGTGCAAGTTCTCCCACTTAAGAAGATAAGAGAGGCCTGTAATTTTCATCATAGGTATACCTCAACTATGAGAGACAAAATGTGGAACAAATCCAGACAATCACATTGTCTGATTTGGAAAGAATTTATTTGCAAATTATGGTGGAAAATAAGTATTTGGTCACCTACAAACAAGCAAGATTTCTGGCTCTCACAGACCTGTATCTTCTTCTTTAAGAGTCTCCTCTGTCCTCCACTCATTACATGTATTAATGGCACCTGTTTGAACTTGTTATCAGTATAAAAGACACCTGTCCACAACCTCAAACAGTCACACTCCAAACTCCACTATGGTGAAGACCAAAGAGCTGTCGAAGGACACCAGAAACAAAATTGTAGACCTGCACCAGGCTGGGAAGACTGAATCTGCAATAGGCAAGCAGCTTGGTGTGAAGAAATCAACTGTAGGAGCAATAATTAGAAAATGGAAGACATACAAGACCACTGATAATCTCCCTCGATCTGGGGCTCCATGCAAGATCTCACCCCGTGGGGTCAAAATGATCACAAGAACGGTGAGCAAACATCCCAGAACCACACGGGGGGACCTAGTGAATGACCTGCAGAGAGCTGGGACCAACGTAACAAAGGCTACATCAGTAACACACTACGCTGCTAGGGACTCAGATCCTCAAGTGCCAGACATGTCCCCCTGCTTAAGCCAGTACATGTCCAGGCCCGTCTGAAGTATGCTGGAGAGCATTTGGATGATCCAGAAGCAGATTGGGAGAATGTCATATGGTCAGATGAAACCAAAGTAGAACTGTTTGGTAGAAACACAACTTGTCGTGTTTGGAGGAGAGAGAATGCTGAGTTGCAACTAAAGAACACCATACCTACTGTGAACCATGGGGGGGCAACATCATACTTTGGGGCTGTTTCTCTGCAAAGGGAACAGGACGACTGATCCGTGTACATGAAAGAATAAATGGGGCCATGTATTGTGAGATTTTGAGTGCAAACCTCCTTCCATCAGCAAGGGCATTGAAGATGAAACATGGCTGGGTCTTTCAGCATGACAATGATCCCAAACACACCGCCCGGGCAACGAAGGAGTGGCTTCGTAAGAAGCATTTCAAGGTCCTGGAGTGACCTAGCCAGTCTCCAGATCTCAACCCCATAGAAAACCTTTGGAGGGAGTTCAAAGTCCGTGTTGCCCAGCGACAGCCCCAAAACATCACTGCTCTAGAGGAGATCTGCATGCAGGAATGGGCCAACATACCAGCAACAGTGTGTGACAACCTTGTGAAGACTTACAGAAAACGTTTGACCTCTGTCATTGCCAACAAAGGATATATAACAAAGTATTGAGATGAACTTTTGATATTGACCAAATACTTATTCAAATAAATTTTTTCCAAATCAGACAATGTGATTGTCTGGATTTGTTTCCACATTTTGTCTCTCATAGTTGAGGTATACCTATGATGAAAATTACAGGCCTCTCTCATCTTCTTAAGTGGAAGAACTTGCACAATTGGTGGCTGACTAAATACTTTTTTGCCCCACTGTATGTGGTGTAATTATTATATGCACTATGTATGTGGTGGGATTATTATATGCACTATGTATGTGGTGGGATTATTTTATGCACTATGTATGTGGTGGGATTATTATATGCACTATGTATGTGGTGGGATTATTATATGCACTATGTATGTGGTGAGATTATTTTATGCACTATGTATGTGGTGGGATTATTATATGCACTATGTATGTGGTGGGATTATTTTATGCACTATGTATGTGGTGGGATTATTTTATGCACTATGTATGTGGTGGGATTATTATATGCACTATGTATGGGGTGGGATTAATTATTTCCATCTGTAACAGTTTATAATCTCTTGTTGCAGTTTCTCACAGGTGTTGTAAGATATGGGTGCAGAACTTGATTCTTCACCACCGCCCTCCCCCACAAAAATCATGGGTATGTACTTGGCCTTATATAGGGCACAACAATGCATCAATTTTTGATTATTTTTTCCCCCATCTGTTTCCTAGGGACTGGGATACAGTTCTTATTGACAGCAAAAAATAAATGAGTAGAAAAAAAAACGAATTTAATAGCTCACAAATGAAATGAATACACTCTAATAGTTGTGAAATACTAAAAGCATGTAAATAGTAAGTTAATAACAGCTAATATGTCAATTAGTATTATCAAGTAGCTCCAAGAGATGTAAAATACATATAAATGATATGTCACTTCCTGTCTTATTCAGACAATGCTGAAGTTATGTTTATCGTCTGATACATCCTGTGTCTCAATATTTCATAATAAAAAAATAATTTACTGTCTTTATGATGTACGTTGAAATTGTATGAAATGTTCATAGATAGTAACTCTGTTAAATGAAATATAGTTTGTTACTTTTTCCTTTTGATTAGGGGCTCATTTATAAAGAGCTGTCACAGAATAGGAAACAGTGAATATTAAATAATTAACTTTCAGCAGATTAGTATTTTATTACACAAGTATCACAGCTTGCCCATAAGTGTGCGTAGCCCTGTCTAGCTGATGTGACCTCTTGCGTGCTCTGGCTTCAAGTTAATAATAACAGCTCAAGGAAAGAGATCTTGTGGTTTACCAATATATTTTGCTATAGACCAAAACGTGACATATTTCCCTGCAGTCCTAAGCCTCATAGTGACTCTCCTGCACGTCAGCAGATTATTTGTTTAAGGGATTAAATGCTTATCGGGGCATTTCCAGGAGAGAAGGGGACACACTTTAACTTTAACTTACCTAAATATAACTTAAAACATGTGCAATAATAAATAAAGACAGACTTCGGAGTGGGGAAATTTTGACCGTCACAGGTGAAATTTGTATTAAACTTTTAACTTTATTTTTATTTTTAGCCAACAGAAACAAAAACGGCGGCATAGAGCTAAATAAGGCCCAGAACAGCAAGGAGATTAACAACCCAACGGAAACAAGCAGCAGAGGGGTCTCTGCTCAAAAAGGAAATGACGCTGAGGGGTTGCAGAGATCACGTGACCATCCACCCCTTTCTGGTCATCACTCACCCCTAGCAACCTTTTCCTGCACTACAGGGCCAAAACCTCCCGCCACAAGGAAGCATTACCAATGCTCTTGCTGCCACCACCGCAACCTGACTTACAGGAAGGGGGAAATAGCTCTCTGGATGTCCTTAATAAACAGATCTAGCCCTACATCTGATAAATGAACCTTATTCCTTCTGTAGAGTTCAGTTCTGTCGGCTGAGATGGCTTCGTGCCGTACCACGAAGCCACCAGACCCTGTGACGGTTTTTGACATTGAGGCATTAATTTTTTTTCTAATTCTGTATGCCGCCGTATGGGCCGACATATGCCCATATGGTTCCCCAATGAAGGCGGGGAACTATGTTTGACCACCCTACAACTACTCCCGGGATACGCGTATGCAGCCAGGTGATATCTGACTGCATAATTTTAATCAATTGGAGTACTGGGACGGACCCCACATCGTTACCCCCCAGATGAAGGACAAGGAGATGAGGTTTCCCCCATATTAAGAGGGCCCCAGAGATCACCTCAGCAAGTTGGGGCCAGCACATTCCCCTATTCCCTAACCACCTAACAGAGGCTTTGTGTGAGGGGAACCCTAAATTCTGGCCCAATGGGAGGGAAGAGCATCGAATGGAGGCCCAGTGGATGAAGGAATGACCCACAATCCATATCCGCTTCACTCCGGGGTGTACTTCTGTGGAGACAAATAGTTTAGTATGCATACACAAAAATGTAAATCAAACAAGTGGTCGAACATATTTTTTAAAGCAATTGGATCGCCACCGCCCCAAACGCTTAATGTCATCGCCTGAATGACCTATGATCGCTGCTTGCGTTGCTGCCCCGATGCAAAATGAGTGAGGCACAATTTTTCTGTTATCTAGGCCTGCTTTGAGTGCTGCTTGCTTCAAGACCCTGCTAAATTGGAATTTGGAGAGAGATTTCCCGTCGTCGTGAATTAAAAACTGACCTGACAACTGGGGTCTACAAGACAAGTAAGCGTTAATTACAGCTATAGGACATGAAACCCTGCCCGGCCTAGGTGGAATGTGGAGCCAAGTGCCTTTGCCTGACTGGTCTGTTTTTGAGCGTGGGATAAATAGCAGGAGGGAATCAACCACGGCTCTAACGTGCTCCAGCTGAGCTCCCAATCCTACTGACTGTTTAGAGGGGGCGACTAACTCACTTACACGGAGGGCCGCAGCAAAAGTCAGCACAAACGCGGCTTTAAACAGAAGGACCTCAAATGGGGAGGAGCAGGTGCTATCAAGCGCATGTACCAGCCTATCAAGCCGCTCTTCAGTGATGGGCTCACGAGCGTCAATCTTCCGAGGCTGGGCCCTACCCCACCCTTTAACTACCTGCCGAATGAAAAATGAGTTTGTGGGGTCTGGTAAATACAATGCCCGGTAAAAAAATGACAAAGCAGCCAATTTTGATTGGATGGCTCCCTGACGAGCGCCTAAGGTGTGAAGACTCACCAACCAGTCGCACAAAGATGCCTGATTCCCTCGGGCAGCTTCTATGCCCCAGGACAGACAGAACTGGTCCCATTCGTTCCATAGTTTCAAAAAAGTGTGCCACGTGGATGGGGCTAAGGAGGAGCGCACCAAGGGGAACAGAGCTATCCAGGAATGAGCAACTGCCAAAGGAAAGCAGGACAACGTAAACCCACTGGTGATGCAGTTGGAACTAAACGTCTAAAAGTCTCCCACTCAAATCTTGACAACGCATCCGCCACTACGTTATTAACTCCGGGAACGTGTCTTGCTTGGAACTGTATTGAGTTCCAGACAACGCAGCACCAAGTGTCGCAGCAAAGTCACTACCACCCCTGAAGTGGCTGACAGGTTATTAATCGCGTATACGACACAGGTGTTGTCCGTCCAGAAAACAATTGTCTTGTTTGAAGATTTCCTACCCCAGAGTTCAATTGACAGGACTATGGGGAACAGTTCCAGGAGGGTTAAGTTGCGGGTAAGGCCCAGAGCAGACCAAGTTCCCGGCCAGCGCTCCGCACTCCACTCCCCCTGGAAGTAAGCATCATAGCCATGTGACCCTGCCTGGAGATCGGTTCTGAGCTCCAAAATTGCACCCCATTAAACCTATGTAGAAAAATCTCCCAAACTCGCAGATCTGCAAGAAGATCAGCTGTGAGTGTGATTCTTTGAGTAGGTTTTTCTCTGCCACTAAGTTGTCTTTCTAACCTACGGTTAAAGATCCTACCCATGGGGATGACTCTACAAGCAAAGTTGAGGAGTCCTAGCAAGGATTGCAACTGTTTCAGCAACAGAAAACCTTTCAAAACAGCCGCTCGAACCGCTTCCAACATAGCCCTAATTTTATCGGTGGGTAATCTACAAACCATCTCCACTGTGTCTATTTCAATGCCCAGAAGCACGACGTGGGACCTTGTGTTTTGTCCTCTGCCAGAGGTACCCTAAACTGGGACATAATTCTGCGCATGCTGTTCATTAACCTTAAGTATTCGCCTGACTCTGCCCTCCCAACCAGAAGGAAATCATCAACTTAATGTGCTATTGAATCGCTGCCTGCACAACTGGCCACTACCCAGTGCAAAAAGGTGCTAAAGGCCTCAAAGAGGGCGCATGATAAGGAGCAGCCAATAGGCAGACAACGATCCACATAGTACAAACCCTGAAACTTGCACCCCATGAGCGGGAACACAGATGGGTGAAGTGGCAATAAACGGAAGGCGGACTCGATGTCTAACTTCGCTAATAGAGCACCTCTCCCTGCCCGTCGAACCAGGTCTAATGCACTATCAAATGATTGATACCGCACAGAGCTAAACTGGGGGTTGATAGCGTCGTTAACCAAGCTACCTTTTGGGTATGAAAGGTGCTGTATCAGTCAAAATTTCCCAGAGTCCTTTTTGGGAACCACCCCTAGAGGTGAAATGGTCAAATTTGGAAGTGGGGGTGAAGAAAATGTCCCAGCCATGCGGCCCAGGGACACTTCTTTATAAATGTTTTCTCATACCGCTTCAGGATGCTGGTATGCTGAAATTAAGTTTCTTTGAAAACGCGCCCCCTTAACTTGTTTAAAAATTGGAATTTTAAAACCAAAAAAAAAACCCCTCCCATAACATTCTGGCTGTGTCCTGGTCTGAATAGGCCAGCAACCAGGGTTTAAGCAGGTGAACCCTCACCGGGGTGTCCGCCCTTCTGTCCCATGAGTGAATTATTGGGCCTACCGCCGTTGCCACTATCTTTTCTTTTAGGACAGTCGCTTCCCGAGTGTGACCCTGAGCAGAATTTACAGGAGTGTCTGAAAGTGCCCTTATCACACTTCTTTTCTTGGTATGCCCAACAGGAACCACCCCTTTTTCTAAATCTGGAATTCCGAAAGGGCTGCTGATTTGCCGATGAATTATTGGCAACCCCCTAGGGGGTCCATACGCTGCCACAATTGATTATCAGTGCAATCAAAGTTAGCGTAGGGTTGCCTGCCATTTTTCTCCGAAATTCGGAGTCATATTCTCTCCACACACCTTCACTACGATTATGCTGTATCCAGTGTATGGTGTCTGTGTATTTTAATATCGCTAAAGTCTGAGAAGGGTACTTATCTAAATAGCATGAAGAGAAAACTCTAAAACACTGCAGCCATTCGTCAAAAGAGTCTGGGCGCTTACATTTTTTAGGGCCTGTCCCGTCAGCGCTTTATCGCCATATAGAGCCGCCCTTCTCTCAGAGATTGCTCTGTTGGGGGGTACGTTAACCAAAGCAGGCTGTGGGTTCACCCCTGGAGGGGTCTGAAAAACTTCTGAACTAGTTTTATTTTTTGATGAGCCTGCGCCCTCTCTTAAATTTTTTTTAATCATGCGGAACATTTTCTTTTGACCCTTCCCCTGCAAACCTAAGGACGTGTCACTATCAGAGTCAGTATCTGTGTGTGAGGAGTCAGAAGAGTCTTGTTGATCATGAGTAAACACATTACACTCACCATGGTTAACCGGAATGCTCTGTCCAGACAAACCAGCAGCAGGTGAGGGTCCAGGATGGGGTACTGATGCTGATGTGGAGGCTTCTGCCTGCTCCCTGGATGTTCCTGGAATAGCTGTGTCCATTGAAGTCATGGTGACCAACGTAGCCTGCTTGTCCGAAGTTAAAGCAGCTGCTCCTAGTACTCCCTGCAAAATATGAATCAAATCGCGAGCACTTTGGTCATTGATTGTGGATGGAGTAACATTAGTCATTAGGGATGCAGGTGAATCTTGTCTGTGATCCATAATCTCTGTGTTATTAGAGATATGAACAGAATCAGGAATGACATTAACTCCCTCCTGCCTTACTAAAGAGACATTCATTCTTGCAGCATCACTGTAGTTCACACTCGCTGCTGTATTTTGCTGGGCTACAGTACTCCCACAAGCAGGCACATTCGTATCAAGCACACCACCTAAATGGTTAACCGGATTGAGGGTCCCAACATTCATATCAGGCACACCACCTAAATGATTAACAGGATTGACAGGCTCATTGTGACTGTGTACAGATAAAGGTGCCCGAGATATAGCATTATCGTGAGAATGTGAAAATTCAAGGGGTCTTTTTATTCTATGACCTCTGCTAGCAGAGTGGACATTAGCAACTTTTTTTTGTTTGAGCTAATCGGGTATTTAATGACTTTTGATTCCGGCCTAAATTTTGTCTCCCTGGAGTAACTCTGCCTTTTCCTTTAATTACTTTCCTACTGGCTCTTTGACTTTTCCTGAGACTGCTTTGGGCCAGATCCACCCTCTCCCTTTTTACCAGGTCCCTCCCTGCAATCAATGTCTCCTCATGGCGCTCACCTTGGAGCTCCTGAGGTACCGATCCGACCGCGCTGACTCCTTGGGCCCGAATGGCCGCACCGGAAGTTACTCCGCCCACTTCCGGTAACACGGCTGAGAAAACTGCGACACCGGAAGTAGGCCCCGGAGCCTGCGGTCGAGTTACCGAAGGCTCCGGTTGGGGGCAAGGCCTGCGTAAGGAAGGCACACCCATTGATGGTACCACAGGGGATAATGGCAAATTGTGTACCGGAGGGGCCAAATGAGTAGCCACTTGTGGTGTGGCAGTAGGAACTGAAGGGGCCAAATGATCAGACGCAACATGTGGCCTCTGAAGTGATATAGGCCCAGTTTGCTGCTGTTAATAGCCAGATGAGGGCTAAAATAGATGGGGGGCCACCATCACGATTAGGGGAGCCCAAATACCCTTCACCCAGAGTCTGAGGGGGGTTAATAGAGCCTGTAGTAGTAATGTGGTTAATGACGAGTGCCGTGCAAAACCCCAGTGTTAGCCATTGCAACTGCAATAGAGGATATAAAATTAGTTACAGCAGATACAGCAGATGGGGGCACAGCATTAAACAAAGCTGCCACCTGGTTAGGATCTAACACTTGCTGAGGCTGCTGTAAATCTGTTAAAGGAGCCTGCCCTTCCCCTCCTACTCATTGAGACTCCTGTACAAAATCTTCAGTGATATTCCCCTGTGTAGGGACTGCATGGACTTGGGCTGAAACCACACTTTGATAAGGGGTAGGAGGGATGAATTCTAAATCATCAACATTTTTTTCATCTGCTTTTTTGCCTTATCAGTGCCTGCATGGTCCTGGTTACGCCTGGGTGGAAGGATTGAACGCCTGGAACGATTCATTTCCGAAGAAATTAAGATTGAAGCTGAACAGCAACAGGAAAAACACTTCACAGCCTGGATCGGATGGAGAAGAGGAAGATGGAAGGGAAGCATCAGCTTTTTACCAGGTAAGGAGGGGCCTTCCCTAACCTGCAACATTGTTGCACCTAGAACCAACCCTCTATCTCCTATCCCACTATCCTACAGCTTTAACCCTTAGCCTTCTCCAGGCCATGCTGGGCCCTACACAAACTTTACTTCTATGGATTCCTCACGTCCGTCATGTTGGCTATAGTGTCAATTCCAATCTAGAAAACCTCTGGGCACAAATAGACGTAAATGTAGTTTCCAAATGTGACAACGAAGTGCTAGAGAACGCTGATGCATAAGGCGCAATTGATATTTTTATTTCACTACATTGTTAAAAGTGTTTTTTTATTGCATTGAAGCTTGTTATATATATATGTTTTATGCACTGCAGAGGGGTTAAGCATATAGGGCTAAATTATGAGTGGAGCACTATTTAGCGCTTTTGCTTGTGCGCTAACTGCACTAGAAGTAAATTTTTTGTGTGCGTTGGGTCGCACGCTAACCAGATTTGCACAACAGCAGAAGTTAGAATATTGTGCGTGCGATAACCTATTACCCCATAGAAGTCAATGGAGCAAAAAACACCCCACTCTTGTGCTAACCCGAACACATATTCTCATGTGTGCTAACCCAACATGAAAATATGAATATTTCACATTCCAATGTTCTTCACATAGCAGAATATGTTTAATGTATTCATAAATACATATTTCTACATATATCGATAGTATTGTGGTCGGGTTTGCGCACAAGCAAAATCAGTTTATTTTCAACTCATAATATGAGCAACCCAACGCACGCAAAAAGCTTACTTCAAGCTCAATTAACACTCAAGCGGGAGCATTAATTTGCGCTCCACTCATAAAATATTCATATTTTCATAATCTCGCCCATAGGGGCCTATTTATCAAATGTCTTGCGGACCTGATCCGACAGTGCGGATCAGGTCCGCAAGACATCGCTGAATGCGGAGAGCAATACGCTCTCCGTATTCAGCATTGCACCAGCAGCTCACAAGAGCTGCTGGTGCAACGCCGCCCCCTGCAGACTCGCGGCCAATGGGCCGCCAGCAGGGGGTGTCAATCAACTGAACAGGCAGACAGGGTTATGGAGCAGCGGTCTTTGTGACCGCTGCTCCATAACGTTTGTTTTTGGCGAGTCTTCAGAGTCGCCAGAAACACGGGCCGTCAAGCTCCGTTTGTAGCTTGATAAATAGGCCCCATAGGAGGCAATAACAGACTAGATAAATGGGCAGATGACCCTGTCTGCGAATTGCTGACTGGTGTAGATCACCTTCCTATCATCTGTTCAGTCAATAAGCAGTAATAGGAATTACACAACTGCCGCATTTGTTTCATTTAATAGCTCAGGTAATAATATCAGCACGTTTAAATGCTGCTGTTTATATGGGTGGCAGCTTTGTGTAACATTTCCTTATTGTATCTTTTGCCTTACAAGTGTATTCCGCGTGCTCTTGCATTCAAGGGTTCATTTGTTAACCAGCCTACGCATGCGCCCATTACCTCACCGTTCAGTTTCTGCACAGAAATGATACTCAGTACAATATAGAAATGTTTGGCATGAGTTCTGTCTAACCTTCTTTGTAATGTAATACTAATCAGTCTCCCAGAGGTCTGTTCATCAGCTGCTGTATTTATATAATATAGATAAACTGTAGCAGTGTCTTTATATAATATAATATAGATAAACTGTAGCAGTGTCTTTATATAATATAATATATAAACTGTAGCAGTGACTTTATATAATATAATATAGATAAACTGTAGCAGTGTCTTTATATAATATAATATAGATAAACTGTAGCAGTGTCTTTATATAATATAATATAGATAAACTGTAGCAGTGTCTTTATATAATATAATATAGATAAACTGTAGCAGTGTCTTTATATAATATAATATAGATAAACTGTAGCAGTGTCTTTATATAATATAGATAAACTGTAGCAGTGTCTTTATATAATATAATATAGATAAACTGTTGCAGTGTCTTTGTATAATATAATATAGATAAACTGTTGCAGTGTCTTTGTATAATATAATATAGATAAACTGTAGCAGTGTCTTTATATAATATAGATAAACTGTAGCAGTGTATTTATATAATATAATATAGATAAACTGTAGCAGTGTCTTTATATAATATAATATAGATAAACTGTTGCAGTGTCTTTGTATAATATAATATAGATAAACTGTAGCAGTGTCTTTATATAATATAGATAAACTGTAGCAGTGTATTTATATAATATAATATAGATAAACTGTAGCAGTGTCTTTATATAATATAATATAGATAAACTGTAGCAGTGTATTTATATAATATAATATAGATAAACTGTAGCAGTATCTTTATATAATATAATATAGATAAACTGTAGCAGTGTCTTTATATAATATAATATAGATAAACTGTAGCAGTGTATTTATATAATATAATATAGATAAACTGTAGCAGTGTCTTTATATAATATAGATAAACTGTAGCAGTGTCTTTATATAATATAATTTAGATAAACTGTAGCAGTATCTTTATATAATATAATATAGATAAACTGTAGCAGTGTATTTATATAATATAGATAAACTGTAGCAGTGTCTTTATATAATATAATATAGATAAACTGTTGCAGTGTCTTTGTATAATATAATATAGATAAACTGTAGCAGTGTCTTTATATAATATAATATAGATAAACTGTAGCAGTATCTTTATATAATATAATATAGATAAACTGTAGCAGTGTCTTTATATAATATAATATATAAACTGTAGCAGTGTCTTTATATAATATAATATAGATAAACTGTAGCAGTGTATTTATATAATATAGATAAACTGTAGCAGTGTCTTTATATAATATAATATAGATAAACTGTAGCAGTGTCTTTATATAATATAATATAGATAAACTGTAGCAGTGTATTTATATAATATAGATAAACTGTAGCAGTGTCTTTATATAATATAATATAGATAAACTGTAGCAGTGTCTTTATATAATATAGATAAACTGTAGCAGTGTCTTTATATAATATAGATAAACTGTAGCAGTGTCTTTATATAATATAATATAGATAAACTGTAGCAGTGTATTTATATAATATAATATAGATAAACTGTAGCAGTGTATTTATAATATAATATAGATAAACTGTAGCAGTGTCTTTATATAATATAGATAAACTGTAGCAGTGTCTTTATATAATATAATATATAAACTGTAGCAGTGTCTTTTTATAATATAATATAGATAAACTGTAGCAGTGTCTTTATATAATATAATATAGATAAACTGTAGCAGTGTATTTATATAATATAATATAGATAAACTGTAGCAGTGTATTTATATAATATAATATAGATAAACTGTAGCAGTGTCTTTATATAATATAATATAGATAAACTGTAGCAGTGTCTTTATATAATATAATATAGATAAACTGTAGCAGTGTCTTTATATAATATAATATAGATAAACTGTAGCAGTATCTTTATATAATATAATATAGATAAACTGTAGCAGTGTCTATATATAATATAATATAGATAAACTGTAGCAGTGTCTTTATATAATATAATATAGATACACGGTAGCAGTGTATTTATATAATATAATATAGATAAACTGTAGCAGTGTCTTTATATAATATAATATAGATAAACTGTAGCAGTGTCTATATATAATATAATATAGATAAACTGTAGCAGTGTCTTTATATAATATAATATAGATAAACTGTAGCAGTGTCTTTATATAATATAATATAGATAAACTGTAGCAGTGTCTTTATATAATATAATATAGATAAACTGTAGCAGTGTATTTATATAATATAATATAGATAAACTGTAGCAGTGTATTTATATAATATAGATAAACTGTAGCAGTGTCTTTATATAATATAATATAGATAAACTGTAGCAGTGTCTTTATATAATATAATATAGATAAACTGTAGCAGTGTCTTTATATAATATAATATAGATAAACTGTAGCAGTAACTTTATATAACATAGATAAACTGGAGCAGTGTATTTATATAATATAATATAGATAAACTGTAGCAGTGTATTTATATAATATAGATAAACTGTAGCAGTGTATTTATATAATATAATATAGATAAACTGTAGCAGTGTCTTTATATAATATAATATAGATAAACTGTAGCAGTGTCTTTATATAATATAATATAGATAAACTGGAGCAGTGTATTTATATAATATAATATAGATAAACTGTAGCAGTGTATTTATATAATATAGATAAACTGTAGCAGTGTATTTATATAATATAATATAGATAAACTGTAGCAGTGTCTTTATATAATATAATATAGATAAACTGTAGCAGTGTCTTTATATAATATAATATAGATAAACTGTAGCAGTGTCTTTATATAATATAATATAGATAAACTGTAGCAGTGTCTTTATATAATATAATATAGATAAACTGTAGCAGTGTCTTTATATAATATAATATAGATAAACTGTAGCAGTGTCTTTATATAATATAATATAGATAAACTGTAGCAGTGTCTATATATAATATAATATAGATAAACTGTAGCAGTGTCTTTATATAATATAGATAAACTGTAGCAGTGTCTTTATATAATATAATATAGATAAACTGTAGCAGTGTCTTTATATAATATAGATAAACTGTAGCAGTGTATTTATATAATATAATATAGATAAACTGTAGCAGTGTCTTTATATAATATAGATAAACTGTAGCAGTGTATTTATATAATATAATATTGATAAACTGTAGCAGTGTCTTTATATAATATAATATAGATAAACTGTAGCAGTGTATTTATATAATATAGATAAACTGTAGCAGTGTATTTATATAATATAGATAAACTGTAGCAGTGTCTTTATATAATATGATATAGATAAACTGTAGCAGTGTATTTATATAATATGATATAGATAAACTGTAGCAGTGTGTTTATATAATATAATATAGATAAACTGTAGCAGTGTATTTATATAATATAATATAGATAAACTGTAGCAGTGTCTTTATATAATATAATATAGATAAACTGTAGCAGTGTCTTTATATAATATAATATAGATCAACTGTAGCAGTGTATTTATATAATATAATATAGATAAACTGTAGCAGTGTTTTTATATAATATAATATAGATAAACTGTAGCAGTGTTTTTATATAATATAATATAGATAAACTGTAGCACTGTCTTTATATAATATAGATAAACTGTAGCAATGTCTTTATATAATATAATATAGATAAACTGTAGCAGTGTCTTTATATAATATAATATATATAAACTGTAGCAGTGTATTTATATAATATAGATAAACTGTAGCAGTGTATTTATATAATATAATATAGATAAACTGTAGCAGTGTCTTTATATAATATAATATAGATAAACTGTAGCATTGTATTTAAATAATATAATATTGATAAACTGTAGCAGTGTCTTTATATAATATAATATAGATAAACTGTAGCAGTGTCTTTATATAATATAATATAGATAAACTGTAGCAGTGTCTTTATATAATATAATATAGATAAACTGTAGCAGTGTATTTATATAATATAATATAGATAAACTGTAGCAGTGTATTTATATAATATAATATAGATAAACTGTAGCAGTGTCTTTATATAATATAATATAGATAAACTGTAGCAGTGTCTTTACATAATATAGATAAACTGTAGCAGTGTCTTTATATAATATAATATAGATAAACTGTAGCAGTGTCTTTATATAATATAATATAGATAAACTGTAGCAGTGTCTTTATATAATATAGATAAACTGTAGCAGTGTCTTTATATAATATAATATAGATAAACTGTAGCAGTGTATTTATATAATATAATATAGATAAAATGTAGCAGTGTCTTTATATAATATAATATAGATAAACTGTAGCAGTGTCTTTATATAATATAATATAGATAAACTGTAGCAGTGTCTTTATATAATATAGATAAACTGTAGCAGTGTATTTATATAATATAATATAGATAAACTGTAGCAGTGTATTTATATAATATAATATAGATAAACTGTAGCAGTGTATTTATAATATAATATAGATCAACTGTAGCAGTGTATTTATATAATATAATATAGATAAACTGTAGCAGTGTATTTATATAATATAATATAGATAAACTGTAGCAGTGTATTTATAATATAATATAGATCAACTGTAGCAGTGTATTTATATAATATAATATAGATAAACTGTAGCAGTGTATTTATATAATATAATATAGATAAACTGTAGCAGTGTATTTATAATATAATATAGATCAACTGTAGCAGTGTATTTATATAATATAATATAGATAAACTGTAGCAGTGTATTTATATAATATAATATAGATAAACTGTAGCAGTGTATTTATATAATATAATATAGATAAACTGTAGCAGTGTATTTATATAATATAATATAGATAAACTGTAGCAGTGTATTTATAATATAATATAGATCAACTGTAGCAGTGTATTTATCCTATATTATAAAAGACAAGAGTTTGTCTGAAGCCGTCATGCGCAGTTCAGACAAACTCTTGCCGCTGATCGCACGCGCACCCTTGGCCTATAGCTGACAGCTGTTGATACTTCGCACGCGCACCCTCACCGCACACCGCTGACCTCGCACGCGCACCCTCACCGCGCGCACCCGCGTACAAAACTGATGCGTACAAAACTGATGTGACACTTTCACCGCGCGCACCCTCGCACCCACGTGACCTCATGCGCACCGTACCCTCAAAGCAAAAACTGATGTTGACACCCACTTAGCCTATCACACAGCACACTTGATGTTGACACCCACTTAGCCTATCACACAGCACACTTGCAGAATGCGCACGCACCCTCGCAACTGCGCACGCGAACGCGCACGCAAACATAGCCTCAGAGAGAGTGAGAGAGACAGGGGGGAGAGAGTGAGAGAGACAGGGGAGTGAGAGAGAGACAGGGGAGTGAGAGTGAGACAGGGGGGATAGAGTGAGAGTGAGACAGGGGGGATAGAGTGAGAGAGACAGGGGGGAGAGAGAGAGAGAGACAGGGGGGAGAGAGTGAGAGAGACAGGGGGGATAGAGTGAGAGTGAGACAGGGGGGATAGAGTGAGAGTGAGACAGGGGGGATAGAGTGAGAGAGACAGGGGGGATAGAGTGAGAGAGACAGGGGGGAGAGAGTGAGAGTGAGACAGGGGGGATAGAGTGAGAGAGACAGGGGGGAGAGAGTGAGAGAGACAGGGGAGTGAGAGAGAGACAGGGGAGTGAGAGTGAGACAGGGGGGATAGAGTGAGAGTGAGACAGGGGGGATAGAGTGAAAGTGAGACAGGGGGGATAGAGTGAGAGAGACAGGGGGGAGAGAGTGAGAGAGACAGGGGGGATAGAGTGAGAGTGAGACAGGGGGGATAGAGTGAGAGTGAGACAGGGGGGATAGAGTGAGAGAGACATGGGGGATAGAGTGAGAGAGACAGGGGGGATAGAGTGAGAGTGAGACAGGGGGGATAGAGTGAGAGAGACAGGGGGGAGAGAGTGAGAGAGACAGGGGAGTGAGAGAGAGACAGGGGAGTGAGAGTGAGACAGGGGGGATAGAGTGAGAGTGAGACAGGGGGGATAGAGTGAGAGAGACAGGGGGGATAGAGTGAGAGAGACAGGGGGGATAGAGTGAGAGAGACAGGGGGAGAGAGAGAGAGAGACAGGGGGGAGAAAGAGGGGAGAGAGAGAGATAGGGGAGAGAGAGAGAGAGAATATAAAAATAAACCACACGGCCCGTGTGAACGGGCTTTAGGACTAGTATAATATAATATAGATAAACTGTAGCAGTGTATTTTTACTTAAACACCTGAACTTTGTTTTTTCAGATCCCATAGGTCACATTGGTGCACTATTCACAAATAGATAAATGGAAACAGCAGCTCTATTCGCTCACAGGCACAGCTTAGGTTCACCAAACCCTCTACCATGTCAAGACCAGAAAAGAATCCAAACATATGAAGCAAAAAGTCCTTTATTTAATTTTAACAGCAAGAAACAACAGCATTTAAAGTCCATTACAGTCCCTTTGTTATGCACCCCTCCTCCCCAACCTAAGACCCAGCTAGTACTTTATCTACATGCCCAGGGCTGTACTCTGATCGGGAGGAGAAGGAATGGGGGAGAAGGGGTTTAAACAATTAAAAATAGAAATGGGCAGTAGTAGATGTGATCCCCGTCTGTACAACTTGAGATTTTATGGTCTAACCCCCAACATTTATTTTTTAACAGTTAGCCTGCAGAGAACACTGTTAAGTTGTATTAATGCACTGCAGTCATCTTTGGCAGCCAAGGGGTTAACTTCAAACATAATTATTGCTTACTGCTGAAATGTTCTTTTAGTTGTTAATTTATCCATTGCTGAAAGGCTTTCTTGTAGACTTTGTATTGTATTGTTAACCCATCAGCTCCTGGAGAGCACAGCCCCATGGGTAGTTTTACCAAAGGTAAATTAAGTATATTGTCTGATTATAGGTTCCTATCCCCCATAAGGACTGGAAGATCCCACCTGCCCGCTCCTCCCTGATAAGTGAGTAAGTGCAGCCAACAAGGGTTAAATTAGCCTGTTGGCCATCTTTACGGTCTAGAATGTTTTCCTCTCATTGATCAGTAACTGGTCTCCCCCTGACTGGCAAATAGTTGTGATATTTTTCCAGCCCTATAGCCCTGTTTTAGTCTCTTAAATAATCTAATGAATACCATTGCTTATTGTGTAGCTGATCTAACAAGAGGTCATGGACATGCTTTAATTTACAAGGCATTTGCCAGGCAGAAAGAAGTTTTTCACTGCCCTGCTTAGCTTTGAGTTACCCATGATCAGAATAAGGGAATTAAATGAAGGAACTGCTGATATTATCACTAAGGAGAGACCAACAATAAAAGAATCTCCTGTGCCAATGAAAAGGATACTCAGGGCTGCAAAAAAGGCCAAATAGAGAATTAACAGTGAAGCCAACGTTTTGGCAGCTGTTACAGGGGTATTAAGGCTGGTGCCATTGAATCCATCACTGCACATGTGTCTGCAGAGTGAGGTGATAATTGCCAAAGTCAGGAAGGGAAATAATCTGAAAACAAGAACTGACACAGTGAAATGAATGCTAAACATACAGTGACATTTGCTTTTAAAGTACACATTATACAGGACAGTCTAATTTCCTGATATAATGGTGGCTGCAGGAGGTTCCATATTTACGTCACACTGTAACGGAATGGAAGTGCCAATGGATAGCACCTAAAGCCATGGAACTCTCATTGTGAGCTTTGCTTTCAGCTGGAGGAACCAAGGTTGGTTTAACTGACTAATTTTCATAAAATAATAAAAGCTGAGGCAGGTAGAAAACCAAAAACTGCTGAAGAACAGGAATGGTAACATAATCATAAAATATTTCAGCGCTGACTCTTGAAAGTAAAACATTGGAAAGAAACTCCAAACTCATTGATTATCAGGGATGTCTGGAGGCAGAGGTTGGAGACCCCAAGACAGATGATGATAACAGTGGTGGAACTGAGATTGTGAGTTCTTAACCAGTCCAAGAAGCTCATCACCAATATAAAGGTGTTTCCTGCTACTCCTATCAGAAACAAGATGCTATGTAAAACAAGAACTATAATGTCTTCCAGCATTGTGACTGGCAGCCAGGAACATGTGCTCTGCTCACTATTAACAAATCATTTGTGCAAGATGAAAGCCAGGATTTATTTGTTATGGCTAAGATACCACCAGCTGGAGCAAGTTATCTTCTCCAAAGCTATTTTCTTCCATTCCTTAGACTGTTCTGCTAAATTGTATTGGAAACAGTCAGTGTAAATGATCACATCTAGGCAATAAGCTGTTAGTGAACAGGTGAACTGTAAGGGATATAAGTCACAAGTACAGGAGAATCACAGGTATAGGAAAGCACATTAGTTGGTGGGCAGACTACAGCAGCAGGTGTTTCAATCTCATTCGCTGAGTTGTAGTGTTAGCTGTATGTTCTGTATACATATATTCTAAATCTGTCCCAATGATAGTGATCATTTGCAAGTCAAGAGAAATCCATTCCTTGTATTTAACAAATGCAAATAACTCAGAGCTCCTGTATAAAGCCTTTTGTCAGTTTTCTCATTTAAAAGCTAACATTTAGTGACTCAGGTGTCCTGAAGAAACATCTGTGCAGCGTTATATTCCTAAGAGAAGCTTGTATATGTATATATTGTGTAGTCTTCTGATGTGACACATGACAAATATAGTGTAGTCTTCTGATGTGACACATGACAAATATTGTGTAGTCTTCTGATGTGACACATGACAAATATAGTGTAGTCTTCTGATGTGACACATGACAAATATAGTGTAGTCTTCTGATGTGACACATGACAAATATTGTGTAGTCTTCTGATGTGACACATGACAAATATAGTGTAGTCTTCTGATGTGACACATGACAAATATAGTGTAGTCTTCTGATGTGACACATGACAAATATTGTGTAGTCTTCTGATGTGACACATGACAAATATTGTGTAGTCTTCTGATGTGACACATGACAAATATTGTGTAGTCTTCTGATGTGACACATGACAAATATAGTGTAGTCTTCTGATGTGACACATGACAAATATAGTGTAGTCTTCTGATGTGACACATGACAAATATTGTGTAGTCTTCTGATGTGACACATGACAAATATAGTGTAGTCTTCTGATGTGACACATGACAAATATTGTGTAGTCTTCTGATGTGACACATGACAAATATAGTGTAGTCTTCTGATGTGACACATGACAAATATAGTGTAGTCTTCTGATGTGACACATGACAAATATCACTATACTGCCGGTAATCACTGTAAAACCATAAGTTTAGGTTTTGTGCTGCCATAGGCTTACAAGATCTGCTGCCCTCCCATTCCTGTATCCATCTGAATCTGGAGTGTGTGAAGAGGGTGCAGAAATCCCCTGGAATTTTACTCTATTCTATAATATACACATTAGAATTTGTCTATATTATGTTTATTATTGTCACAACATATTGGAACACTTGGGAATATTTCTGGAGATGCCCATACCTGTATCTTTGCCAGTTTTAAAAAAACATATTTTGCTTACACTCAGCAGTTAAGAATTAACTCCTTCCTGCCAGTAATACACACACAGGACAGTATTTAAGCCTGCTCCTCCAGTAATACACACACAGGACAGTATTTAAGCCTGCTCCTCCAGTAATACACACACAGGACAGTATTTAAGCCTGCTCCTCCAGTAATACACACACAGGACAGTATTTAAGCCTGCTCCTCCAGTAATACACACACAGGACAGTACTTAAGCCTGCTCCTCCAGTAATACACACGCAGGACAGTATTTAAGCCTGCTCCTCCAGTAATACACACACAGGACAGTATTTAAGCCTGCTCCTCCAGTAATACACACACAGGACAGTATTTAAGCCTGCTCCTCCAGTAATAAACACACAGGACAGTATTTAAGCCTGCTCCTCCAGTAATAAACACACAGGACAGTATTTAAGCCTGCTCCTCCAGTAATACACACACAGGACAGTATTTAAGCCTGCTTCTCCAGTAATACACACACAGGACAGTATTTAAGCCTGCTCCTCCAATAATACACACACAGGACAGTATTTAAGCCTGCTCCTCCAGTAATACACACACAAGACAGTATTTAAGCCTGCTCCTCCAGTAATACACACAGGACAGTATTTAAGCCTGCTCCTCCAGTAATACACACACAGGACAGTATTTAAGCCTGCTCCTCCAGTAATACACACAGGACAGTATTTAAGCCTGCTCCTCCAGTAATACACACACAGGACAGTATTTAAGCCTGCTCCTCCAGTAATACACACACAGGACAGTATTTAAGTCTGCTCCTCCAGTAATACACACACAGGACAGTATTTAAGCCTGCTCCTCCAGTAATACACACACAGGACAGTATTTAAGCCTGCTCCTCCAGTAATACACACACAGGACAGTATTTAAGCCTGCTCCTCCAGTAATACACACACAGGACAGTTTTTTTAAGCCTGCTCCTCCAGTAATACACACACAGGACAGTATTTAAGCCTGCTCCTCCAGTAATACACACACAGGACAGTATTTAAGCCTGCTCCTCCAGTAATACACACACAGGACAGTATTTAAGCCTGCTCCTCCAGTAATACACACACAGGACAGTATTTACACCTGCTCCTCCAGTAATACACACACAGGACAGTATTTAAGCCTGCTCCTCCAGTAATACACACAGGACAGTATTTAAGCCTGCTCCTCCAGTAATACACACACACAGGACAGTATTTAAGCCTGCTCCTCTAGTAATACACACACAGGACAGTATTTAAGCCTGCTCCTCCAGTAATACACACACAGGACAGTATTTAAGCCTGCTCCTCCAGTAATACACACAGGACAGTATTTAAGCCTGCTCCTCCAGTAATACACACACAGGACAGTATTTAAGCCTGCTCCTCCAGTAATACACACACAGGACAGTATTTAAGCCTGCTCCTCCAGTAATACACACACAGGACAGTATTTAAGTCTGCTCCTCCAGTAATACACACACAGGACAGTATTTAAGCCTGCTCCTCCAGTAATACACACACAGGACAGTATTTAAGCCTGCTCCTCCAGTAATACACACACAGGACAGTATTTAAGCCTGCTCCTCCAGTAATACACACACAGGACAGTATTTAAGCCTGCTCCTCCAGTAATACACACACAGGACAGTATTTAAGCCTGCTCCTCCAGTAATACACACACAGGACAGTATTTAAGCCTGCTCCTCCAGTAATACACACACAGGACAGTATGTACACCTGCTCCTCCAGTAATACACACACAGGACAATATTTAAGCCTGCTCCTCCAGTAATACACACACAGGACAGTATTTAAGCCTGCTCCTCCAGTAATACACACACACAGGACCGTATTTAAGCCTTGTTCTCTAGTAATACACACACAGGACAGTATTTAAGCCTGCTCATCCAGTAATACACACACAGGACAGTATTTAAGCCTGCTCCTCCAGTAATACACACAGGACAGTATTTAAGCCTGCTCCTCCAGTAATACACACACAGGACAGTATTTAAGCCTGCTCCTCCAGTAATACACACACAGGACAGTATTTAAGCCTGCTCCTCCAGTAATACACACACAGGACAGTATTTAAGCCTGCTCATCCAGTAATACACACACAAGACAGTATTTAAGCCTGCTCCTCCAGTAATACACACACAGGACAGTATTTAAGCCTGCTCCTCCAGTAATACACACACAGGACAGTATTTAAGCCTGCTCCTCCAGTAATACACACACAGGACAGTATTTAAGCCTGCTCCTCCAGTGATACACACACAGGACAGTATTTAAGCCGGCTCCTCCAGTAATACACAGATCAGGCTTAATCACACAGATTGCTTTTTGCCAGTTATATAATTACCACTTATATTATCACTTTTTGGACTTTTGTGATTCAGCAGCTGTGACCTATTAAGCCTGGTTTGGTTGTGCACGGCGTTTCTCAGCACAGAATGTGTCTCAGTGTACAACTATGTTCCTGCTCGGTTCTCACATTTATAAATATGCTGACACTTTTTCTCTGCACGTGAAGCTTAACTAGATATAATCAGTGCACCAGCATTATAAATACTACAGCTGCTCAGAGTCAGTGGGGGCTGGTATCATGTCAGCATTGATGCAATTGAGTCATTAAGAGATATTACAAGCACCTTAGGTTCTCTGAGCAAGTGGAATGTTTCAAATGCTGGTGCACAGAGCATACTTAAAGGCTTAGGGGTAGATTTATTAAGAGGCAAGTGAACATGATTCACTACAGCGAATTATGTCTGATCGACCTCGCTGATCTGGTGAAATGCTTGTACAATGCTGCGCCCTGCTCACTGGGGGCCACTCGACCACTAGCAGGGGCCTTCAATCATCCCGATCAGATCTGGATGAATTCAGTCCGCCACCTAAAAGGTGGCGAAGTTAAGGAGCAGCGGTGTTACGACAGCTGCTTCTTAACTTCCACCTTTTAGGTGGCGGACTGAATTCATCCAGATCTGATCGGGATGATTGAAGGCCCCTGCTAGTGGCCGAGTGGCCCCCAGTGAGCAGGGCGCAGCATTGCACAAGCATTTCACCAGAAATGCTTGTGCAATGTTAAATACCGACAGCATATGCTGCACCTGTAATACATTCTAATTTTGGCTGGAATGTCCCTTTAAAGAAAATCAACCACATTGGATCACACAATTGGAGAAGGGAGGAGTTGTAATTCTTAATTTTAAATTTTACCCCTGGGAAGTAATAAAACAGCTGGAAATTACTGAATTATACCAAAAATTAACTTTCAATCCAACCACCAGCTTTAAAAAGATCTCCTTGATACAGAGGAGGACAATGGATTTATCAAAACTAAATTGTCTCATTTAATCCATGAGGAACATGCTGTGAGTTTTACCTTCAGAATAATGGCTAAAATCCACAAAACCCTGAGCACACCTTGGCAGTGCCATAACAGCAAGACATTGGGTCATTATTGGAGATTCCAGAAGAATGGTTAGATCACATACTCCCACCCATAGTCATTGTCTTGCTGGTCTACATCAGAGACAGGATCCATATCATGCAATAGTTACACAGTTTTGTATGGATTGTAGTTACATTGGTTATCCATTGGAGTTGAAGCATCCCATATCAAGCAGAACTTAATATACAATATTAAACTTTATGCTGAAAACAATGGCCTCTAGTTATCAAGCCGTCAACCTCAAATACGCTGGAATTCCGCAGCGTATTTGTGGCGAGGCTGATTTGCCTAAGTTATCAAGCCCTGCTGCCCGGCAAAAGTAGAATTTAGTGACGTAAGCTTCGATTCTTACGTCACTCCAGATGTTCCGAATGCAAGTTCGGCACAATCTGACTACTTTTGGTAGTTATCAAAAAACTAGCAGGTACGTTCGGCACTTTTCCGGCCCAGCGTACCTGGTTTTCAATCCGCCGCCCTGGAGGTGGCGGATCCCATAGGAATCAATGGGAGTCTGACCATAGCGAAAGTTCATGTTCGCTGCTGCTCGACATCCCATTGATTCCTATGGGAAGTGTGTACACCTAACACCCTAACATGTACCCCGAGTCTAAACACCCCTAATCTGCCCCCCTACACCGCCGCCACCTATATTAAATTTATTAACCCCTAATCTGCCCCCCCTACACCGTCGCCACCTATAATAAATTTATCAACCCCTATCCTGCCCCCCCTACACCACCGCAACCTATAATAAAATTATTAACCCCTAAACCTAAGTCTAACACTAACCCTAACATCCCCCTATCTTAAATATTAATTAAATAAATCTAAATAAATATAACTCTTATTAAATTAATTATTCCTATTTAAAACTAAATACTTACCTATAAAATAAACCCTAATATAGCTACAATATTACTAATAATTATATTGTAGCTATTTTAGGATTTATTTTTATTTTACAGGCAAATTTAAATTTATTTTAACTAGGTACAATAGCTATTAAATAGTTATTAACTATTTAATAGCTACCTAGATAAAATAAAGACAAATTTACCTGTAAAATAAAAACTAACCTAAGTTTCAATTACACCTAACACTACACTATCATTAACTAAATTATTCCTATTTAAAAATAAATACTTACCTGTAAAATAAACCCTAAGATAGCTACAATGAAATTAATAATTACATTGTAGCTATTTTAGGATTTATATTTATTTTACAGGTAACTTTGTATTTATTTTAACTAGGTAGAATAGTTATTAAATAGTTAATAACAATTTAATAACTACCTAGCTAAAAGAAATACAAAATTACCTGTAAAATAAATCCTAACCTAAGTTACAATTAAACCTAACACTACACTATCATTAAATTGATTAAATTAATTAACTACAAGTAGCTACAATTAAATACAATTAAATAAACTAACTAAAGTACAAAAAATTAAAAAAACTAAGTTACAAAAAATAAAAAAATATTACAAGATTTTTAAGCTAATTACACCTAATCTAAGCCCCCTAATAAAATAACAAAGCCCCCCAAAATTAAAAAAATGCCCTACCCTATTCTAAATTACAAAAGTTAACAGCTCTATTACCTTACCAGCCCTTAAAAGGGCCTTTTGCGGGGCATGCCCCAAAGAAATCAGCTCTTTGCATGTAAAAAAAAATACAAACTCCCCCCAACATTAAAACCCACCACCCACATACCCCTACTCTAACCCACCCGAACCCCCCTTAAAAAAACCTAACACTAACCCCCAGAAGATCTCCCTACCTTTAGCCGTCTTCAGCCAGCCGACCACTGATGGAACAGAAGAGGACATCCGCATCGGCCAAAGTCATCATCCAAGGGGCGCTGAAGAGGTCTTCCATCCGATAGAAGTCTTCATCCATGCGGCGTCTTCAATCTTCATCCATCCGGAGCGGAGCAGAGCCTTCTTCAAACGAGCTGACGCGGAGCCATCCTCTTCCAACGACGCCTACCCGACGAATGGATATTCCTTTAAGTGACATCATCCAAGATGGCGTCCCTCGAATTCCGATTGGCTGATAGGTTGCAGCGGTGTATGGGGGGCAGATTAGGGGTTAATAACTTTAATATAGGTGGCGGCGGGGTCCGGGAGCGGCGGTTTAGGGGTTAAACAATTTATTTAGTGGCGGCGGGGTCTGGGATCCACATGATAGGGGTTAATAACTTTATTTAGTTGTGGGGGGGCTCCGGGGGCACCGGTATAGGGGGTAGAACAGTGTAGTTTAGTGTGGGTGCTTAGTGACAGCTTATCAATAATGCTGGGAAAAAGCCGAAGAGCAGCGAGATCGGATGAGTGATAACTATCACAGTCCGCTGCTCATCACCCCGTACTTGGTGCGCGGCTTTTTGACAGCTTTTTTGATAACTTTGGCGAGCGTTTTCAGGTCCGCGGCGGTGATGTGAGGCGAGCTTAGGCGGGCGTATTGGGGCCGGCGAAGGCAGGTAAGTAGACACGTTGATAACTAGAGGCCAATATATCAATTATTATTATTATTATTGTATATATACAGTGTTTTTTTCCACTTCTCATTTGCGCTCACCCAACATGAAAATATGATTATTTCACATTCCAATGTTCTCCACATAGCAGAAAATGTTCTATTTATTCATAAATAAATATTTCTACATATATCTGATGTTTTTTTTGGTACAATATATGTCTGTATATATATATATATATATATATATATATATTTATATATATGAGAAGAAAGAAATACCAGCACGACTAAATAACCTTTAGATAGATGGTATTAGGAAAACCCAATAATAACCGTCTATCAGTGCACGGAGAGAGTCATAGAAATTAATTTACAAGAAAAAAGAAAGAAAAAGTGACTCTTAAACCAGCACTAAGGTATCAAAATAATGACGCCTAGATTTAGAGTTTTGCGGTAGCCGTCAAAACCAGCGTTAGGGGGTCCTAACGCTGGTTTTTACCGCCCGCTGGTATTTGGAGTCAGTCATTAAAGGGTCTAACGCTCACTTTGCAGCCGCGACTTTTCCATACTGCAGATCCCCCTATGCCAATTGCGTATCCTATCTTTTCAATGGGATCTTTCTAACGCCGGTATTTAGAGTCTTGGCTCAAGTGAGCGTTAGAACTCTAACGACAAAACTCCAGCCGCAGAAAAAAACCAGGAGTTAAGAGCTTTTTGGGCTAACGCTGGTTCATAAAGCTCTTAACTACTGTGCTCTAAAGTACACTAACACCCATAAACTACCTATGTACCCCTAAACCGAGGTCCCCCCACATCGCCGCCACTGTATTAATTTTTTTTAACCCCTAATCTGCCGACCGCACACCGCCGCCACCTACGTTATACTTATGTACCCCTAATCTGCTGCCCCTAACACCGCCGACCCCTATATTATATTTATTAACCCCTAATCTGCCCCCCACAACGTCGCCGCCAGATACCTACAATAATTAACCCCTAATCTGCCGACCGGACCTCACCGCTACTATAATAAAGTTATTAACCCCTAATCCGCCTCACTCCCGCCTCAATAACCCTATAAGAAATATTATTAACCCCTAATCTGCCCTCCCTAACATCGCCGACACCTAACTTCAATTATTAACCCATAATCTGCCGACCGGACCTCACCGCTACTCTAATAAATGTATTAACCCCTAAAGCTAAGTCTAACCCTAACACTAACACCCCCCTAAATTAAATATAATTTTATTCTAACGAAATAAATTTAATCTTATTAAATAAATTATTCCTATTTAAAGATAAATACTTACCTGTAAAATAAACCCTAATATAGCTACAATATAACGAATAATTATATTGTAGCTATTTTAGGATTAATATTTATTTTACAGGCAACTTTGTATTTATTTTAACCAGGTACAATAGCTATTAAATAGTTAATAACTATTTAATAGCTACCTAGTTAAAATAATTACAAAATTACCTGTAAAATAAATCCTAACCTAAGTTACAATTAAACCTAACACTACACTATCAATAAATTACTTAAATAAAATACCTACAATTATCTACAATTAAACCTAACACTACACTATCAATAAATTAATTAAATAAAATACCTACAAATAAATACAATTAAATAAACTAACTAAAGTACAAAAAATAAAAAAGAACTAAGTTACAAAAATAAAAAAATATTTACAAACATTAGAAAAATATTACAATTTTAAACTAATTACACCTACTCTAAGCCCCCTAATAAAATAACAAAGCCACCCAAAATAAAAAAATGCTCTACCCTATTCTAAAATTAAAATAGAAAAGCTCTTTTACCTTACCAGCCCTCAAAAGGGCCATTTGCGGGGCATGCCCCAGAGAATTCAGCTCTTTTGCCTGGGAAAATAAACATACAATACCCCACCCCCAACATTACAACCCACCACCCACATACCCCTAATCTAACCCAAACCCCCCTTAAATAAACCTAACACTAAGCCCCTGAAGATCTTCCTACCTTATCTTCACCACACCGGGTACCACCGATCGGTCCTGGCTCCGATGTCTTGATCCAAGCCCAAGCGGGGGGCTGAAGACATCCATCCTCCGGCTGAAGTCTTGATCCAAGCGGCAGCTGAAGAAGTCCATCTTCGGGCAGAAGTCTTCATCCTATCCGGGCAGAAGAGGACATCCGGACCGGCAAACATCTTCATCCAGGCGGCATCTTCTATGTTCTTCCATCCCATGACGAGCGGCTCATCTTGAAGACCTCCAGCGCGGATCCATCCTCTTCTTCCGACGACTAGACAACGAATGAAGGTTCCTTTAAGGGACTTCATCCAAGATGGCGTCCCTCGAATTCCGATTGGCTGATAGGATTCTATCAGCCAATCGGAATTAAGGTAGGAAAATTCTGATTGGCTGATGGAATCAGCCAATCAGATTCAAGTTCAATCCGATTGGCTGATCCAATCAGCCAATCAGATTGAGCTCGCATTCTATTGGCTGTTCCGATCAGCCAATAAAATGTGAGCTCAATCTGATTGGCTGATCCAATCAGCCAATCGGATTGAACTTGAATCTGATTGGCTGATTCCATCAGCCAATCAGAATTTTCCTACCTTAATTCCGATTGGCTGATAGAATCCTATCAGCCAATCGGAATTGAAGGGACGCCATCTTGGATGACGTCCCTTAAAGGAGCCTTCATTCGTCGTTAGTCCGTCGGGGAAGAAGGATGTTCCGCGTCGGCGGGATGAAGATCGATCCTGAAGCAAGAAGATTGAAGACCCCGCTTGGATCTTCAGCGCCGCTTGGAAGATGACATCGGCCGGATGGAAGACTTCTTCAGCGCCGCTTGGAGGATCACTTCATCGGATGGAAGATTTCTTCAGCGCCCCTTGGAGGATCACTTCTGGCGCTCCGGATTTCCTCTTCAGTTCCATCAGTGGCTCGGCTGAGTGAAGACGACTCAAGGTAGGATGATCTTCAGGGGATTAGTGTTAGGTTATTTTAAGGGGGGTTTGGGTTAGATTAGGGGTATGTGGGTGGTGGGTTTTAATGTTGGGGGGGGTTGTATTTTTCTTTTACAGGCAAAAGAGCAGTTTTCTTTGGGGCATGCCCCACAAAAGGCCCTTTTAAGGGCTGGTAAGGTAAAAGAGCTTTGAACTTTTTTAATGTAGAATAGGGTAGGGAATGTTTTTATTTTGGGGGGCTTTGTTATTTTATTAGGGGGCTTAGATTAGGTGTAATTAGCTTAAAATTGTTGTAATATTTTTAAAATGTTTTTAACTTATGTTTTTTATTTTTTGTAACTTAGCTTTTTTTATTTTTTGTACTTTAGTTAGTTTATGTAATTGTATTTAATTGTAGTTATTTGTAGTTAATTTATTTAATTAATTTAATGATAGTGTAGTGTTAGGTTTAATTGTAACTTAGGTTAGGATTTATTTTACAGGTAATTTTGTATTTCTTTTAGCTAGGTAGTTATTAAATAGTTAATAACTATTTAATAACTATTCTAACTAGCTAAAATAAATACAAAGTTACCTGTAAAATAAATATAAATCCTAAAATAGCTACAATGTAATTATTAATTACATTGTAGCTATCTTAGGGTTTATTTTACAGGTAAGTATTTAGTTTTAAATAGGAATAATTTATTAAAGTATAGTGTAGTGTTAGGTGTAATTGTAACTTAGGTTAGTTTTTATTTTACAGGTTAATTTCTCTTTATTTTAGCTAGGTAAGCTATTAAATAGTTAATAACTATTTAATAGCTATTGTAACTAGTTAAAATAAATTGAAATTTGCCTGTAAAATAAAAATAAATCCTAAGATAGCTACAATATAATTATTATTTATATTGTAGCTATATTAGGGTTTATTTTAAAGGTAAGTATTTAGTTTTAAATAGGATTAATTTAGTTCATAATAGAAATATTATTTAGATTTATTTAATTAATATTTAAGTTAGGGGGTGTTAGGGTTAGTGTTAGACTTAGGTTTAGGGGTTAATAAATTTATTACAGTGGCGGCGGTGTAGTGGGGGGCAGGATAGGGGTTAATAACTTTATTATAGATGGCGACGGTATAGGGGGGGCAGGATAGGGGTTAATAACTTTATTATAGAGGGCGGCGGTATAGGGGGGGCAGGGTAGGGGTTACTAGGTATAATGTAGGTGGCGGTTGGCTCCGGGAGCGGCGGTTTAGGGGTTAATACATATATTATAGTTGCGGTGGGCTCTGGGAGCGGCGGTTTAGGGGTTAATATGTATAGAGTAGCTTGCGGTGGGCTCCGGGAGCGGCGGTTTAGGGGGTAATAACTTTATTTAGTTGCGGCGGTGTAGGGGGGACAGATTAGTGGCGTTTAGACTCGGGGTACGTGTTAGGGTGTTAGGTGTAGACAGCTCCCATAGGAATCAATGGGATATCTGGCAGCAGCGAACTTGTACTTTCGCTATGGTCAGACTCCCATTGATTCCTATGGGATCCGCCGCCTCCAGGGTGGCGGTTTGAAAACCAGGTACGCTGGGCCGTAAAAGTGCCGAGCGTACCTGCTAGTTTTTTGATAACTAGCAAAAGTAGTCAGATTGTGCCGCACTGTGTGCGGAACATCTGGAGTGACGTAAGAATCGATCTGTGTCGGACTGAGTCCGGCGGATCGAAGTTTACGTCACAAAATTCTACTTTTGCCGGTCTTTAGCCTTTGATAACTAAGGCGAATCAGCCTCGCCACAAATACGCTGCGGAATTCAAGCATATTTGAGGTTGACGGCTTGATAACTACCCCCCAATGTGCACAAACAAAATGTTGTGAACTCTAATGTTTTGTATAAAGAGAGAGATGTGTTTAGCGTTAAATTATAGAATTGTTTTTTGTCAGATTAAAACTTAAAGGGACATAAAACACAAATGTTTTCTTTCATGATTCAGACAGAGAATTACAATTTTAACTAACTTTCCAATTGACTTATTTTATCAAATTTGCTTCATTCTCAATATTATTGGCTGAAAAACTTTCCTAGGTAGGCTCAGGAACTGGGAGCTAGCTGCTCATTTGCAGCTGCACATATAAGCCTCCTGTTATTTCCCTACTGATGTGCTAAACTTGCACACAGAAGTATATTGCTGATTCATTAACAAAGGATAACAGCAGAACAAAGCAAAATTGAAAATAGAAGTAAATTGGAACTTTGTTTACAAATGTATGCACTATCTAAATGGTGAAAGAAAAAAGCTGTGTTCATGGCCCTTTAACTTTTACTGTGTCATTATAAAGTCAGCAAGGGAGAGCAGCTACACTCCACTGGACTAAGAACGTAATAAATTAAGAATGTTTCAAAACAATTGTATCAATATAAATTCCCTGCAGGTTAATGTGTGGATTGGAGGTACGAATGTATATTTATTGCCAAATGGCTTCCCCAGAAGAATTGTCGCCTCCCACTTATCCCTTTTGGGTCCCACAGAGAAAAAATCCAAAAGTAATATTGTTATAGCAGCAGTAACAAGTTGCAAAGCCAGCGGGAAGTTAAAAACAAGAACAGAGCCCTAAAGCGGTTGCTTCGTCAGGGGTCAAACACATTAACACATTAGTTTGGCTGAAGTGCAGGGGGGAGAGTGTTTAGGAATAGGTAAAGTTCATGAGTACAAAAGTAAGGTGAGTATAAGAGAGATGGGCTAATGAACAGTGCAGGTGGAGAGGGAGAAGGAGTAAGTGAGTAATGTAGTTTGTTATAGAGACAAAAGGTAGCAAAAAGGAATATGAAGATATTGAGCATTATTATGAAAGTGTAAACCAAGTAAACACATAAGACACAGTGTTACAGCAGCACTTGCAAAAGGATACAATGAGATACATAAAACACAGTATTACAAGAGTACTTGCCTTGTGTCTTGCCCCTTGCCCAATTCTTGTATAATTCTATAAAATTAGTGCCTCACTTATAAAATGTTCACTTTGAAAATGTGAACATATGCTATTGTTAAAAAGTACACAGCCCTGTAAGCAGTGCACACCCCTGTCTCATTACAGTCTCATTACTGCAAATCTGCTTATCATCTCATGTCACTCTCCCTCTTGCTCATACTGCTGCTGGCTGCTGCTGGCGACATCTCCCCTAATCCTGGTCCCTCACAACCTCCTAGCCTTTCGCATCCTTGTGTGCCTTTCAATAGACTTCATAAACTAAACTCTGGTAACCTTAATCGCATTCCTCTTACATCTAAAAACCCCTCCCCCTTCACTTGTGCACTCTGGAACTCTCACTCTGTTTGCAACAAGCTCACTTCTACCCATGATCTCTTTATCTCCCACTCTCTTAACCTTCTGGCTCTTACAGAAACCTGGCTCTCTGCTTCAGACACAGCATCCACTGCTGCACTGTCACATGGGGGTCTCCATTTCAGCCACACTCCTAGGTCTGGCAATAGACAAGGAGGTGGTGTCGGTATTTTACTTTCCTCTCGTTGCACCTTCCAACAAATACAGCCCTTCTCTTCACTCACATTTTCTTCATTTGAAGCACACATGATTCGGTTATTCTCTCCCCTCTCTATACGTGTTGCAGTCATATACCACCCCCCTGGCTCCCCAACTCAATTTTTAGATCACTTTGCTGCCTGGCTTCCTTATTTCCTTTCCTCAGACACCCCTGCCCTCATTCTTGGCGACTTTAACATCCCTCTTGACAATCCCACTGCCTCCTCTGCAAAACAACTTCTTCAACTGACTTCCTCTTTCGGCCTGTCACAATGGACTGACTCTCCCACTCACAAAGATGGTCATTCCCTTGATCTGATTTTCACCTATCGATGCACTCTTTCAAATTTAACAAACTCCCCTTTTCCTCTCTCTGACCATCATCTCCTAACTTGCAACATCACTTCCCTACCTACAACTCCCCCCTCCCTCTACCCCTCACACCAAACTTCACAGAAGTAGTGATGTCACGAATTGTTCACCGGTGAATAGTTCCCGGCGAACATAGCATGTTCGCGTTCGCCACGGCGGGCGAACATATGCGATGTTCGATCCGCCCCCTATTCGTCATCATTGAGTAATACTTTGACCCTGTACCTCACAGTCAGCAGGCACATTCCAGCCAATCAGCAGCAGACCCTCCCTCCCAGACCCTCCTACCTCCTGGACAGCATCCATTTTAGATTCATTCGGAAGCTGCATTGTTAGTGAGAGGAGGGACAGTGTAGCTGCTGCTGATTTAGTAGGGAAATCTATAGCTAGGCTAGTGTATTCAGTGTCCACTACAGTCCTGAAGGACTCATCTGATCTCTGCTGTAAGGACAGCACCCCAAAAAGCCCTTTTTAGGGCAGCTTTTTTTTTTTTTTCCTGTGTAATCTAATTGTAGTTGCCTGCCTGCCAGCGTGCGTGTCAGGCTCACAGCGTATACTGTGCCCACTTGCCCAGTGCCACCACTCATATCTGGTGTAACAGTAGTGTAGATTTAAAAAAAAACAACACTTTTTTGACTGTGTTAAATAATAGCAGTCAGTTTCCTTCACACGTGTGCGTTTAAGTGCCTGCCTGCCAGGGCACAGTGTCACCCCAGTGCAACTCATATGTGGTGTAACAGTAGTGTAGATTTAAAAAAAACAAAACACTTTTTTGACTGTGTTAAATAATAGCAGTCAGTTTCCTTCACACGTGTGCATTTAAGTGCCTGCCTGCCAGGGCACAGTGTCACCCCAGTGCAACTCATATCTGGTGTAACAGTAGTGTAGATTTAAAAAAACAAAACACTTTTTTGACTGTGTTAAATAATAGCAGTCAGTTTCCTTCACACGTGTGCATTTCAGTGCCTGCCTGCAAGGGCACAGTGTCACCCCAGTACAACTCATATATGGTGTAACAGTAGTGTACATACCTGATGTTTTAAAGCACGTTATTCCAAACAATTTAGTAATGTTAGGTGATTTATGCCCTTTATGGATTAAAACCAGACTCTGCATCAACTATGTAATTTTCCATGGGAGTTTTGCCATGGATCCTCCTCCGGCATGCCACAGTCCAGGTGTTAGTACCCTTGAAACAACTTTTCCATCACTATTGTGGCCAGAAAGAGTCCCTGTGAGTTTTAAAATTCGCCTGCCTATTGAAGTCTATGGTGGTTCGCCCGGTTCGCCCGTTCACGAACAGTTGTTGAAGTTCGCGTCCGCCATTCGCGAACGCAAAATTTTAGGTTCGCGACATCACTACACAGAAGCACTAAGTCACTAGATCTGCATCAGCTCGCTAGCTCTCTCAAACCTCTCCTCTCATCCATCACCTCCTTTTCCTGCCCTGACCAATCTATCTGCCAGTATAATTCCACCCTTACATCGGTCATTGACACTCTGGCCCCTCCAACCTTAGCTCAGAAACCACACTCTCATCCTCAGCCCTGGCATACTCCTCTGACACGATACCTACGCAGATGCTCCCGTACTGCTGAGCAACATTGGAGGAAATCTCTGAGTTCAGCTGACTTTCTTCACTAAAAGTTCATCCTGAACTCCTACTATTCTGCCCTTAATCTTTATAAGCAACAATATTTTTCTAATCTCATCTCTACTCTTTCCTCTAACCCTAAACGTCTGTTCTCCACGTTGAACACTCTTCTCCGCCCACCCTCACCTCCTAACACAACCTCTCTCTCAGCTCAAGATTTTGCAAGCCACTTCATCAACAAAATTGACTCCATCAGAAGTGAAATCAGCTCTCAACATACTTCCAATCTCCCACCCCCTCAAAAGCTGACGATCACCCAAAACCCAAATATCCAAAAATGCAGCTCTTTTGCCCCTGTTAATGAGGATGAAGTTTCTGCCCTTATACTGTCCTCCCACCTCACTATCTGTCCCCTCGACCCCATCCCCTCACAGCTACTCCCCTCCCTCTCTTCTACCCTCACCCCCATACTCACACACATTTTCAACCTCTCCCTCAGCACTGGTATATTTCCCTCATCTCAAAAACATGCACTAGTCACACCTATCCTCAAAAAACCTTCCCTTGATCCAACCTCCCCTTCCAATTTCCACCCTATTTCCATACTCCCTCTTGCCTCAAAGCTCCTCGAAAAGCTAGTTTACGCACGTCTATCCCATTTCCTTACACTAAACTCTCTTCTTGACCCACTGCAATCTGGATTTCGTTCCCATCACTCTACAGAGACAGCAATTGTCAAGGTTACCAATGACCTACTTACAGCAAAATCCAAAGGCCACTTCTCTATGCTTATCCTCCTTGACCTGTCTGCAGCCTTTGACACTGTTGAACACCCTCTTCTGCTCCAAACCCTCCAATCCTTTGGCATCTGTGACACAGCTCTCTCGTGGTTCTCTTCCTATCCGACTAACCGTACATTTAGTGTAGCCTTCTCCGGAGCATCCTCTGCCCCGTTACCACTTTCTGTTGGGGTACCTCAAGGCTCTGTCCTTGGTCCCCTTCTCTTTTCAATCTACACGTCATCACTAGGTTCCTTAATAAAGTCCCATGGGTTTCAATACCATTTGTATGCAGATGACACCCAAATCTACCTCTCTGCACCAGACCTACCTCCTTCCTTACTAACCCGTGTCACTAACTGTCTTTCTCACATCTCATCTTGGATGTCCTCTTACTACCTTAAGCTAAATCTCTCCAAAACTGAACTCCTTATTTTTCCCCCTTCTTCCAATGTCTCCACCCCCAAAATTTCTATAACTGTTGATAATTCCATCACTACCCGTACCCCGCACACCCGATGTCTTGGGGTCACACTTGACTCAGATCTTTCCTTCACTCCTCACATTCAGTCCTTGGCTAAAGCCTGCCACTTCCACCTTAAAAACATCGCTAAAATTAGACATTTCCTTACAAAAGATACAACCAAGATTTTAATCCACTCTCTCATCCTTTCCCGCCTCGACTATTGCAATTCCCTCCTCTCTGGACTACCTAGCTGCCGCATAGCTCCTTTACAATCTATTATGAATGCCTCTGCCAGGCTCATCTTCCTTACTCGTCGCTCTTCATCTGCTGCACCTCTCTGCCAATCCCTTCACTGGCTTCCTCTTGCCTCTAGGATTAAACATAAAATCCTCACCCTGATATATAAAGCTCTCAACTGCACTGCTCCCCCCTACATCTCAGAACTTGTCTCTAGATACTCTCCCTCCCGTCCCCTTCGATCAGCTCAGGATCTCCTCCTTTCTTGTTACTTCCTCACATTCAGGACTTCTCCAGACTGGCCCCCATCTTGTGGAATTCCCTGCCTCACTCCATAAGACTCTCCCCTAGTTTTTACAGCTTCAAGCACTCCCTAAAAACTCTACTATTCAGGGATGCATACAACCAACACTAACCTTCCCTAACGCCATTGCTTTCCCCTTGAACCCCTTAGAATGTAAGCCTATGGGCCCAGCTGTTTACAGAGGAGGGACAGTGTAGCTGCTGCTGATTTAGTAGGGAAATCTATAGCTAGGCTAGTGTATTCAGTGTCCACTACAGTCCTGAAGGACTCATCTGATCTCTGCTGTAAGGACAGCACCCCAAAAAGCCCTTTTTAGGGCAGCTTTTTTTTTTTTTTCCTGTGTAATCTAATTGTAGTTGCCTGCCTGCCAGCGTGCGTGTCAGGCTCACAGCGTATACTGTGCCCACTTGCCCAGTGCCACCACTCATATCTGGTGTAACAGTAGTGTAGATTTAAAAAAAAACAACACTTTTTTGACTGTGTTAAATAATAGCAGTCAGTTTCCTTCACACGTGTGCGTTTAAGTGCCTGCCTGCCAGGGCACAGTGTCACCCCAGTGCAACTCATATGTGGTGTAACAGTAGTGTAGATTTAAAAAAAAAAAAACACTTTTTTGACTGTGTTAAATAATAGCAGTCAGTTTCCTTCACACGTGTGCATTTAAGTGCCTGCCTGCCAGGGCACAGTGTCACCCCAGTGCAACTCATATCTGGTGTAACAGTAGTGTAGATTTAAAAAAACAAAACACTTTTTTGACTGTGTTAAATAATAGCAGTCAGTTTCCTTCACACGTGTGCATTTCAGTGCCTGCCTGCAAGGGCACAGTGTCACCCCAGTACAACTCATATATGGTGTAACAGTAGTGTACATACCTGATGTTTTAAAGCACGTTATTCCAAACAATTTAGTAATGTTAGGTGATTTATGCCCTTTATGGATTAAAACCAGACTCTGCATCAACTATGTAATTTTCCATGGGAGTTTTGCCATGGATCCTCCTCCGGCATGCCACAGTCCAGGTGTTAGTACCCTTGAAACAACTTTTCCATCACTATTGTGGCCAGAAAGAGTCCCTGTGAGTTTTAAAATTCGCCTGCCTATTGAAGTCTATGGTGGTTCGCCCGGTTCGCCCGTTCACGAACAGTTGTTGAAGTTCGCGTCCGCCATTCGCGAACGCAAAATTTTAGGTTCGCGACATCACTACACAGAAGCACTAAGTCACTAGATCTGCATCAGCTCGCTAGCTCTCTCAAACCTCTCCTCTCATCCATCACCTCCTTTTCCTGCCCTGACCAATCTATCTGCCAGTATAATTCCACCCTTACATCGGTCATTGACACTCTGGCCCCTCCAACCTTAGCTCAGAAACCACACTCTCATCCTCAGCCCTGGCATACTCCTCTGACACGATACCTACGCAGATGCTCCCGTACTGCTGAGCAACATTGGAGGAAATCTCTGAGTTCAGCTGACTTTCTTCACTAAAAGTTCATCCTGAACTCCTACTATTCTGCCCTTAATCTTTATAAGCAACAATATTTTTCTAATCTCATCTCTACTCTTTCCTCTAACCCTAAACGTCTGTTCTCCACGTTGAACACTCTTCTCCGCCCACCCTCACCTCCTAACACAACCTCTCTCTCAGCTCAAGATTTTGCAAGCCACTTCATCAACAAAATTGACTCCATCAGAAGTGAAATCAGCTCTCAACATACTTCCAATCTCCCACCCCCTCAAAAGCTGACGATCACCCAAAACCCAAATATCCAAAAATGCAGCTCTTTTGCCCCTGTTAATGAGGATGAAGTTTCTGCCCTTATACTGTCCTCCCACCTCACTATCTGTCCCCTCGACCCCATCCCCTCACAGCTACTCCCCTCCCTCTCTTCTACCCTCACCCCCATACTCACACACATTTTCAACCTCTCCCTCAGCACTGGTATATTTCCCTCATCTCAAAAACATGCACTAGTCACACCTATCCTCAAAAAACCTTCCCTTGATCCAACCTCCCCTTCCAATTTCCACCCTATTTCCATACTCCCTCTTGCCTCAAAGCTCCTCGAAAAGCTAGTTTACGCACGTCTATCCCATTTCCTTACACTAAACTCTCTTCTTGACCCACTGCAATCTGGATTTCGTTCCCATCACTCTACAGAGACAGCAATTGTCAAGGTTACCAATGACCTACTTACAGCAAAATCCAAAGGCCACTTCTCTATGCTTATCCTCCTTGACCTGTCTGCAGCCTTTGACACTGTTGAACACCCTCTTCTGCTCCAAACCCTCCAATCCTTTGGCATCTGTGACACAGCTCTCTCGTGGTTCTCTTCCTATCCGACTAACCGTACATTTAGTGTAGCCTTCTCCGGAGCATCCTCTGCCCCGTTACCACTTTCTGTTGGGGTACCTCAAGGCTCTGTCCTTGGTCCCCTTCTCTTTTCAATCTACACGTCATCACTAGGTTCCTTAATAAAGTCCCATGGGTTTCAATACCATTTGTATGCAGATGACACCCAAATCTACCTCTCTGCACCAGACCTACCTCCTTCCTTACTAACCCGTGTCACTAACTGTCTTTCTCACATCTCATCTTGGATGTCCTCTTACTACCTTAAGCTAAATCTCTCCAAAACTGAACTCCTTATTTTTCCCCCTTCTTCCAATGTCTCCACCCCCAAAATTTCTATAACTGTTGATAATTCCATCATTACCCCTACCCCGCACACCCGATGTCTTGGGGTCACACTTGACTCAGATCTTTCCTTCACTCCTCACATTCAGTCCTTGGCTAAAGCCTGCCACTTCCACCTTAAAAACATCGCTAAAATTAGACATTTCCTTACAAAAGATACAACCAAGATTTTAATCCACTCTCTCATCCTTTCCCGCCTCGACTATTGCAATTCCCTCCTCTCTGGACTACCTAGCTGCCGCATAGCTCCTTTACAATCTATTATGAATGCCTCTGCCAGGCTCATCTTCCTTACTCGTCGCTCTTCATCTGCTGCACCTCTCTGCCAATCCCTTCACTGGCTTCCTCTTGCCTCTAGGATTAAACATAAAATCCTCACCCTGATATATAAAGCTCTCAACTGCACTGCTCCCCCCTACATCTCAGAACTTGTCTCTAGATACTCTCCCTCCCGTCCCCTTCGATCAGCTCAGGATCTCCTCCTTTCTTGTTACTTCCTCACATTCAGGACTTCTCCAGACTGGCCCCCATCTTGTGGAATTCCCTGCCTCACTCCATAAGACTCTCCCCTAGTTTTTACAGCTTCAAGCACTCCCTAAAAACTCTACTATTCAGGGATGCATACAACCAACACTAACCTTCCCTAACGCCATTGCTTTCCCCTTGAACCCCTTAGAATGTAAGCCTATGGGCCCAGCTGTTTACAGATCGCTTCATAAGAGCCGACTACAACAGTGAAACTCTCGGCAGGGCCCTCTACCCACTTGACCCCTACAAAAGCTATCCTGTACACCGACTATGTTTACAGCGCTGCAGAATCTGTTGGCGCTCTACAAATACCTGATAATAATAATAATAATAATAATAAATTAGCTTAGGACCATAGCACTCAGCAGGATTGTATGTAGATAAAGTGTCATTTACTTCATATAAGAGATGCGTCTAACACAGCTCTTGTATTTTATTGCAGCCACGTTATATGTTCAGTGAGATATAGGACCTACAATAAGTGAATGTTCTATTGCTGGATTCCAGATACTATCATTACTAACTACTGAACAGAAATGAAGCTGTTGTGCCAGTGCATTAATAAACAGGTACTAAGGGTCAAAAACAAGATTTCTAAATATTCTGCATTATCTTCATGAATCGTTGTATCAGATTATTAAAGGGATACACATTTTTTTTCTTTCATGATTCAGATAGAGCAGCAATTTTAAGGAACCCATATTTGGTTCAGCACCTGGTTAGCGCTTGCTGATTGGCGGGTTAATGTAGCCACCAACAAGCAAGCGCTACCCAGGGTGTTGAGCCCAAAATGGGCTGGCCCCTAAGCTTACATTCCCTCTTATTTAAATAAAGATGCCAAGAGAACGAAGAAAAATAGATAATAGGAGTAAATTAGAGAGTTGCTTAAAATTGCTGCTCTATCTGAATCATGAAAGAACAAATTTCCTATCTCTTTAAAGCAGGTTGTTTTTATAACTCCTGATATTATAGAGTAACCTTTTTATTAAGTTACTTGTGAATATAGATAAGACTGAGAAAGAACAGAGGATTAAAGATATAAGTAATAATTGTTATTATTGTTTATACCTTATCCTTTTACTGTATTAAGTAAATACATCCATTTACATTCCTCTTGGTGTAAACACTTTTCTTTATTCACGCCCCTAATACTTAAGGATACACATTCTATGGCTGCAAATTGTAAAGATTTTTCATATCCAATATGTACTTTCAGAAAGTGTCTAATTTCTCTTGTTATTTGTTTGCCTTTGCTCAAATCTTGTCATTTTTAATATTCCTACAATGTTTCAGCACTCATATGTGAACTTCCTTTGTGGTTTTTCCCACATAACACAGACTGCAGGAACAATGTAGTATAAATATCACTACTATTAATTGACATTAGCTATAGGTTTTAATAATATGTTTAACCCATGCTTGTCTGTGGTATATTTTAGTTTGAGTACCTGAGAGCATAAAGTGCATGAAGCGCATGAGTGCATCCCTAAGGATTAGGGTGTTTTTCTTTGGGTCATTTACAAAGTGGCTTTGGACCAGCATGTATTGTATTACTCAGCCTACTTTATCCTACAGATATTTTTTTACCTATAGTAATTTATCCCTTTGAATGAAATTCCAGTATTTATTCACTACATCAATAATTCTGTTTATTTGAGGATTGATACTATTTGACAATTTACATACAAGTCAGTATGAGACTTTTATGCTCTGATGCTACTTGCACAGTTTTAGAAAATCGTCCTATTTACATCAGAAATTGTACCTATTTCTCTTGATCTCCTTTGTTAAAACTTCTTCCCATGAAAGCATACTGAGGTAGGCACAGGAGTGTGCACGTGTCTTTATGACAGCAGAGTGTGTAACAATGGCATTGATCACAATCCTTGAGAAAAATGTTTCTAATGATTTATCTACAAACAGACATTTTTGGTGATATTATGTTGATAATCACTAGATACATTTTTCTACATATTGTGATTTACTCCAAAGTTTGTAACAATATTATACATTTAGTACTCAAGTCACGTACAAGCTTCCGAACCTACCTCAGTTTGCTTTCATGGAAAGTTTAAAAAAAAGATACAAAGATAAATAGCTACAATTTCTAAGGGAATTATCATTTTGATTGCACGTTCTCTCTTAATCATGAAAGCTTAATTTGGATTCACATGTCCCTTTAATCTATTCTGCTAGTTGAGTTTGCTTATGGTTTATTTGTCATTAGTCTTATCGTTGGAATGGGACTGTGTTTAATTAGTGTCACTGTATGCACCCTTCACAAAGTTTCCTGTTTCATTGCTATTTTGTTTTGGACCAACAAGAAATGCAGCAAATAAACAGTTACTAAAAATCATTTAGTAAAACTTATCAAATTATTTATCTACAAAAATCCCCATAGACTTTAATGTAAAATGTTGTTGAAAAATCACTAAATAAGCTTTTCTGAAGGTATAGCTGCAGTTCATATGTTAGTCCAGAAGGTGTCTCTCTTGCCACATGGAGTATCAGATGCCAGTTCATGTAACGTATTTACCTTTAAAACTATAAATCATGGATTTCTCAGTGTGCACTACAGGCAGCTGCCTAGGGGTACTTTATTGTACAGGTTGCCCTTCTCTAATCACTTGCCCACTTAAAAAGACACTTTACTGTAACATTGATTTCCTCTTAATGGGCAAGACCCCACTCGCGCGTTAAGGTATTTGCACATTTTGGGTTGCGCAGGTACTGTATTACAAGTTGAAAAACAACTTACATTGCACGCGCGTTTCCCGCACATAAACCAACTTGCGATTTCGGTGCACGTGCATGTATTCCCCCATAGAGATCGATGGAGAAAAAAAATGGGAACAAAAAACCTAACACCGTGATAGCTAAATCGCCATTGCATTTTTGCATTCCCCATAGAAGTTAATGGAGAAAAAAAATGATGAAAAACAAACACCCATCGCTCATACAACATAGCATATTCGCATTAATAAATGTGAGATAGTTACAGTAAATACATTGTTAAAATCTTTATTAAATATGAATATTGCATAAATATGTTTTATCTGCTTAATGGCAAAGGGATATAATGCACTTATGTATATATCTATAAGTGTGTACATTTATATTAATGTTTTTATATGTGTATATACGACTGTAAATACATATATACACATATAAATACATATATACACATATAAATACATATATATACATATAAATACATATATACACATATAAATACATATATACACATATAAATACATATATATATACATATAAATACATATATACACATATAAATACATATATACACATATAAATACATATGTACACATATAAATACATATATACACATATAAATACATATATACACATATAAATACATATGTACACATATAAATACATATATACACATATAAATACATATATACAGATATAAATACATATATACACATATAAATACATATATACACATATAAATACATATATACGACTGTAAATACATATATATACACATATAAATACATATATACGACTGTAAATACATATATACACATATAAATACAATAATATATATGTACACATATAAATACATATATACACATATAAATACATAAATACATATATACACATATAAACACATAAATACATATATACACATATAAATACATATATACACATATAAACACATAAATACATATATACACATATAAATACATATATACACATATAAACACATAAATACATATATACACATATAAATACATATATACACATATAAACACATAAATACATATATACACATATAAATACATATATACACATATAAATACATATATACACATAAATACAATAATATATATGTACACATATATAAATATATCTATATACATACATAATCATCTTTAGACATTTATATGTATGTATCTCAATGTTAAAGCCCTTTGCAGACTTTTTTTTTTAACACCTGAGATCTCGTATCTTTGAGCCCTTATAACTTTTTTGTGCAATATATTTTTAATATTTTGTATTAGTCAGTGTAAATATGAGTGTAACTGTACTTTGTATTGTCTTTTTGAAGTGTTTTGTGAAACTTTTTTTGTTGCACAAACCACTTAACTACAGCTCTTTGATCGCAGAAAGATTGTTGTGTAAAAGGCGATTGCGCAAGCGTAATTGTGATTTTTCAAGACTTGTAATACCACGTGCGGAAAAGACATACCGCACAACTTCTAATCTTGCCCAATGTGTTTCCAATAATTGTCGTACCAGGTGCAAAATATTAAATACAACATAAATTGTTCATTTATGTTTATTTTTGTATTTGAAATAGCTGTTGTAAAATGTATTCATTTGATATGAACATAAATATTCCACATTCATAAATTAAACTGACACATAAATTAAGGCTGTTTTAAACTTTCCATACATTATTTTTCCTGAGTAACTAAAACTCATATATATGTGTCATTTTACTGCTAAAACTGATATCTGGGCCTAAACTGTGTCCCATCTTGACTACTGCAACGTGTTACTTTTTGGCCTTCCTGATCAGCACATCTCACCTACAACGGGTGTGCAGGAAGGTCGGCTTCTCGTCCACTAAATGAAAGTTGGACAAACCTGACTTAGAGCTTCCTTGGGAAAACAATGTGCAGTAAAAGACCAGACTTGTGCTAAGCTTTTATACGGAGCACAATACAGTGAGCTCTGGAGCCATTACCCACTGTTGGCAAAGCCCAATTAAACAAGTGCATGTGTGCGTGTGCCAGTGCATGTGTGCAAGTGTAAATTTGCCAGTGGATGTGAGCAAGTGTATGTGCCAGTGCTTGTGAGCAAGTGTAAGTGTGCCAGTGCATGTGTGCAAGTGTATGTGCCAGTGCATGTGAGCAAGTGTAAGTGTGCCAGTGCATGTGAGCAAGTGTAAATTTGCCAGTGGATGTGAGCAAGTGTATGTGCCAGTGCATGTGAGCAAGTGTAAGTGTGCCAGTGCATGTGAGCAAGTGTATGTGCCAGTGCATGTGAGCAAGTGTAAGTGTGCCAGTGCATGTGAGCAAGTGTAAGTGTGCCAGTGCATGTGAGCAACTGTAAGTGTGCCAGTGCATGTGAGCAAGTGTAAATTTGCCAGTGGATGTGAGCAAGTGTATGTGCCAGTGCATGTGAGCAAGTGTAAGTGTGCCAGTGCATGTGTGCAAGTGTGTGAGTAGTAATGTATGAGTGAATGTTTGCTAGTGAAAGCATGCTAGTGCAAGTGTATGTATACTATTGCAAGTGTATGAGTGGTAATGTGTGAGTGAAGGTGTGCAAGTGCATGTATACTAGTGCCAGTGTGCATGTGCATGTATACTAGTGCCAGTGTGCACGTGCATGTATTCTAGTGCAAGTGTATGTATACTAGTGCGTGTGCATGTATACTAGTACAAGTGTATGTATACTAGTGCACATGTGCAAGTGCATGTATACTAACTAGCGCAAGTGCATGTATACTAGTGCAAGTGTGCGCTTGTATGCTTATTAGTACAAGTGTATGCATACTAGTGCACGTGCATGTATACTGGAGCAAGTGTGCAAGTGCATGTATACTAATGCAAGTGCATGTATACTAGTGCAAGTGTGCATGTGTATGTATACTAGTGCAAGTGTATGTATACTAGTGCAAGTGTGCATGTGTATGTATACTAGTGCAAGTGTGCATGTGTATGTATACTAGTGCAAGTGTGCAAGTGCCTGTATACTAGTGCAAGTGTGCATGTGTCTGTATACTAGTGTAAGTGTGCATGTGTATGTATACTAGTGCAAGTGTGCAAGTGTATGTATACTAGTGCAAGTGTGCATGTGTATGTATACTAATGCAAGTGCATGTATAGTAGTGCAAGTGTGTATGTGTATGTATACTAGTGCAAGTGTGCATGTGTCTGTATACTAGTGTAAGTGTGCATGTGTATGTATACTAGTGCAAGTGTGCATGTGTATGTATACTAGCGCACGTGTGCATGTGTATGTATACTAGTGCAAGTGTGCAAGTGCCTGTATACTAGTGCAAGTGTGCAAGTGTCTGTATACTATTGCAAGTGCATGTATACTAGTGCAAGTGTGCAAGTGTCTGTATACTATTGCAAGTGTGCATGTGTATGTATACTAGTGCAAGTGTGCATGTGTATGTATACTAGTGCAAGTGTGCATGTGTATGTATACTAGCGCACGTGTGCATGTGTATGTATACTAGTGCAAGTGTGCAAGTGCCTGTATACTAGTGCAAGTGTGCAAGTGTCTGTATACTAGTGAAAGTGCATGTATACTAGTGCAAGTGTGCAAGTTCCTGTATACTAGTGCACGTGTGCATGTGTATGTATACTAGTGCAAGTGTGCAAGTGCCTGTATACTTAGGCTTACCATACTTTTTAGAGGTGAAACTGGGACCACCTGGTGCGGTGCCAGTGGGGGTGTGGTCAGGAGTGTGGTCAAGGGGGCGTGGCAATTACCAGTCCTTTTAAAGTAGTAGCTTTTATGTGTGTAATGTTTCGTGGATACTCTACCCTTCCTCAGTCAAACAAGTGAATCACACAGTTTAAATAGACCTTAACACCACCCCCTAGTGAAAAAGGCACCATTACGTTGTCATGGCAAATAAATCATTAATCTAAATCTCAGATTCTAAATAATGCCAAACATCAAGCATAATTATTACTTTCACAATTTAATATCTGCAGTGTAATATGTGTTTTATGTCTAATTAAGGAACAGAGCCAAATACTGATTAGGCATAAATACAACATTGAATGAAAGTAAAAAAGAAACAAGTACCTGCTAAAGCTGTTTAAGAGGCTACTCTATACCATAATGCAGGAGATTACAGCCAAAATGCTATCCTGCAGGAAGTAAAGCAAGATCCAGGCCAAAAATCCTGCCTGTCTGTACTTCCTATTCATACCCATATGATTCCCCTAATGGTGTATTACCGGCAATGTCACCAGGGGTCGGGGGTGTTAAATTCTTAGAAAAATAAACCAAGTAGTACTACAAAATTAAAAAAAACTATGCTGCTCACTCAGCCTGTATTACTAAATGTAAACTTTGAAGGACACGAATGTTAAAGGGACACTGAACCCACATTTTTTTGTTGTTTTGTGATTCAGATAGAGCATGCAATTTTAAGCAACTTTCTAATTGACTCATATTATCAAATTGTCTTAATTATCTTGGTATCTTTATTTGAAATGCAAGAATGTAAGTTTAGATGCCGGCCCATTTTTTGTGAACAAACTGGGTTGTTTTTGCTGATTGGTGGATAAATTCACCCACCAATAAACAAGTGCTTTCCATGGTCTGAAACAAAAAATAGCTTAGATGCCTTCTTTTTCAAATAAAGAAAGCAAGAGAACAAAGAAAAATTGATAATAGATGTAAATTTAAAAGTTGCTTAAAATTACATGCTCTATCTGAATCACAAAAGCAAAATTTGGGTTCAGTGTCCCTTTAAGCTAAGCAGGGCTGTATGTAACAAAGTACCAGCATCCAACTATGCTGGAGAGCCACAGTCCAGTCATTTTGAATAATGTGTCTGGGTTTCAGGTGGGCTGAAACCCGGACACATGATTTGAAACCTGGAGGTGGCAACCCTACTGGGACAGAATGAACAACTGGGTGGGACACTGGGACAGCGCCTTCAAACTGGGACAATCCCAGTAAAAGTGGGACTTCTGGTAAGCCTATGTATACTAGTGCAAGTGTGCATGTGTATGTATACTAGTGCAAGTGTGCATGTGTATGTATACTAGTGCAAGTGTGCAAGTGCCTGTATACTAGTGCAAGTGTGCATGTGTATGTATACTAGTGCAAGTGCCTGTATACTAGTGCAAGTGTGCATGTGTATGTATACTAGTGCAAGTGTTCAAGTGTCTGTATACTAGTGCATGTGTGCAAGTGTCTGTATACTAGTGCAAGTGTGCATGTGTATGTATACTAGTGCATGTGTGCAAGTAGAAGTGTGTGAGTTTATAACATTTCTGTTATGGGAATGGCTTCTGCTTATACACAATAAAGTGCACTGTTGTGTCAGTAAATAAATGTTCTGTTTTTATTGAATGGATCTAGTAGGTATTTTTCTTTCTAGAGTTACAGCAGTGACTATGATTGGTGCCCTTTACAATGATATCTTGTTGGTAATCTTATAATTAGAGGTGGGAGAAATCTTCTGTTTGCCAAGCACGTACCTATTGTACAGGCAAGCCATAAATAGTCCTTACTTATGCAGAGCACAGATATTCTGCTGTGTGAATAAAACAACAATGTTTCGATTCCTTCTGCTCTTTACTCTTCTGGTTGTGGCGCTATCAGGAGGTAAGTCTGGGGGGTATGAACAGGGCGATGCCAGGGAAACCCACTGATAAAGATGTCTGCCTAAAGGGACAGTGTACTGAACTATGCGCTTCCTCTTATTGTGTGACCAGTGAATTGTTATACCAGCTGCAGAGAATACAATGTACAGGAAATTGGTCCATTAGGTATATTTTTGTATATGAAACAGCTGTCTGCTAATTGAAAACACAATCCAATGAAATGGGCTGAACTTGCTGGGAGTGCAGACCTCCTTAAATACAGCATACACACAATGAGAGCAATACTGAGACAGGACAAAGGAAAAAAAATTTTTGTAAGATCTCTCTGTCTACTCTGACTGGGAGTGTGTTTTCTTCTAAACCTTCCTGTTTGCATAGCTTTTCTATGACCAGTATTACGTGTTGAAATATTCAGTATATGTGGGGATAAAACAACCAAAAACAACTATTTGACAATGTTAAATGACCTATTTCTAAATAGTCTAATACACTACAAAATGGATAATCTGGCACATTTTAAAGAGGAAGAAAATCACAGTGCACTGTCCCTTTAATGAAGTAAAATAATAGTATAATCCTTATGTCCTAGGAAAAAGTGATCTGGGAACTAAATTCCTGTTCTATTAGAGTAGGTCAGGGATACTGGTTCAGCCTTGCAGCATACAGTCTTCTGCATTAGTTTCATATCAGATACTGGATAATATCAAGTGCTAGATTTAGTGCACAAATAGCTTTAGACATAAGTTAACCCTTTAATGACCGCAGCACTTTTCCATTTTCTGTCCGTTTGGGACTAAGGCTATTTTTGCGGTGTTTGTGTTTAGCTGTAATTTTCCTCTTACTCATTTACTGTACCCACACATATTATATACCGTTTTTCTCGCCATTAAATGGACTTTCCAAAGATACCATTATTTTAATCATATCTTATAATTTACTATAAAAAAAGTATAAAATATGACGAAAAAAATGGAAAAAAAACACATCTACAACCACCAAAAAACACCCATACTAAATAGTTTCTAAATTTTGTCCTGAGTTTAGAAATACCCAATGTTTACATGTTCTTTGCTTTTTTTGCAAGTTATAGGGCCATAAATCCAAGTAGCACTTTGCTATTTCCAAACCACTTTTTTTCAAAATTAGCGCTAGTTACATTGCAACACTGATATCTGTCAGGAATACCTGAATAGCCATTGACATGTATATATATATTTTGTTTTAGAAGACATCCCAAAGTATTGATCTAGGCCCATTTTGGTATATTTCATGCCACCATTTCACCGCCAAATGCGATCAAATAAAAAAAATTGTTCACTTTTTCACAAATTGTTTCACAAACTTTAGGTTTCTCACTGAAATCATTTACAAACAGCTTGTGCAATTATGGCATAAATGGTTGTAAATGCTTCTCTGGGATCCCCTTTGTTCATAAATAGCAGACATATATGGCTTTGGCTTTGCTTTTTAATAATTAGAAGGCTGCTAAATGCCACTGCACACCACACGTGTATTATTCCCAGCAGTGAAGGGATTAATTAGGGAGCATGCAAGGAGCTTCTAGGGTTAATTTTAGATTTAGTGTAGTGTAGTAGACAACCCCAAGTGTTGATTTAGGCCCATTTTGGTATATTTCATGCCACCATTTCACCGCCAAATGCGATCAAATTAAAAAAACGCTAAATTTTTCACAATTTTAGATTTCTCACTGAAATTATTTACAAACAGCTTGTGCAATTATGGCACAAATGGTTGTAAATGCTTCTCTGGGATCCCCTTTGTTCAGAAATAGCAGACATATATGACTTTGGCGTTGCTTTTTGGTAATTAGAAGGCCCCTAAATACTGCTGCGCATCACACGTGTATTATGGCTAGCAGTGAATGGGGTTAATTAGGTAGTTTGTAGGGAGCTTGCAGGGTTAATTTTAGCTTTAGTGTAGAGATCAGCCTCCCACCTGACACATCCCACCCCCTGATCCCTCCCAAACAGCTCCCTTCCCTCCCCCACCCCACAATTGTCCCCGCCATCTTAAGTACTGGCAGAAAGTCTGCTAGTACTAAAATAAAAGTTTTTTTTTTTTTTTAAACATATTTACATATGCTGCTGTGTAGGATCCCCCCTTAGCCCCCAACCTCCCTGATCCCCCCCAAAACAGCTCTCTAACCCTCCCCCTCTGCATTATTGGGGGCCATCTTGGGTACTGGCAGCTGTCTGCCAGTACCCAACTTGCAGAAAAAAATGTTTTTTTTTTTGTTTCTGGTTTTTTTTTTCTGTAGTGTAGCTTTCCCCCCCCCCCACAGACCAACCCCCACACCTTGATTGATTTATTTTTTTTAAACTTTTATTCCCCTTTTTGTAGCACTTTTATTAAACTTTTTGCTGTAGTGTAGCGGTTCCCACCCGCTCCCTCCCTGTGCACGCGCCCGCCCTCCCGTGCACGCGTGCATGCCCGTGCGCGCCCCCGGACATCCCCGCCCACGATCCCGCCCCCCTCCACATCACCAGTGCCAACGATGGCCGCCACCCGCCTCCCGGTCCGGCTCCCACCCACCAACGAGGAAAGCCACCAATCTCCGGTGCAGAGAGGGCCACAGAGTGGCTCTCTCTGCACCGGATGGCTTAAAAAGGTTATTGCAGGATGCCTCCATATCGAGGCATCACTGCAATAACCGGAAAGCAGCTGGAAGCGAGCAGGATCGCTTCCAGCTGCTTTCCACACCGAGGACGTGCAGGGTACGTCCTCAGGCGTTAACTGCCTTTTTTTTGAGGACGTACCCTACACGTCCTCGGTCGTTAAGGGGTTAAAAGGACATAAAATTAAATATTAAACTGCACACAAATGAAAATACATTAGAAATGTTGTACGGAAGTTATTTGCGTGTATTAGCGAAATTGCTTCTAGTAAATGTTATGACTGCGCCAGTGACAGCTGTGCACGGCGCATTCAAGCACTGTGTCTGTTCAGATCTCCTGAAGTCATGCGTAATCCTCTGTGATGATACTCAATGAACCATTATCATTGGTACAATATATGCTCTGTAAGCTGATGCAGTATTTGAACGAAGGTGCACAGGGGTATATGTGCATATGCTCTGTAAGTTGATGCAGTATTTGAATGAAGGTGCACAGGGGTATATGTGCATATGCTCTGTAAGCTGATGCAGTATTTGAACAAAGGTGCACAGGGGTATATGTGCATATGCTATGTAAGCTGATGCAGTATTTGAACCAAGGTGCACAGGGGTATATGTGCATATGCTCTGTAAGCTGATGCAGTATTTGAATGAAGGTGCACAGGGGTATATGTGCATATGCTCTGTAAGCTGATGCAGTATTTGAACAAAGGTGCACAGGGGTATATGTGCATATGCTCTGTAAGCTGATGCAGTATTTGAACAAAGGTGCACAGGGGTATATGTGCATATGCTCTGTAAGCTGATGCAGTATTTGAACGAAGGTGCACAGGGGTATATGTGCATATGCTCTGTGCACAGTAAAAGCTCCCACTCAAGCACAAATGGCTTTTACAAGAAGCCTTTTTCTAATACTCATATACTGGAAAATGCTTCTATTTACAACTGAAATAGTTTCATGTGCATAACTGTAGGATACAGGTACTGTGCACAAGGCATACACTCCACACATTGATACAATAAAAAGCTCCAAGCTTTAATGCATATATTTTAAAACCACAAGAAAAAAATCCAAAACGATTCACATAGGGGCCTATCTATCAAGCTCCGAACGGAGCTTAAAGGCCTGTGTTTCTGGCGCGTCTTCAGACTCACCAGAAACACCAGTTATGAAGCAGCGGTCTAAAGACCGCTGCTCCATAACCCTGTCCTACTGCTCTGATGAGGCAGACAGGAATCGCCGCAATTCAACCCGATCGATTACGATCAGGTTGATTGACACCTCCCTGTTGGCGGCCCATTGGCCGCGAGTCAGCAGGGGGCAGCGTTGCACCAGCAGCTCTTGTGAGCTGCTGGTGCAATGCTGAATACGGAGAGCGTATTGCTCTCCGTATTCAGCAAGGTCTTGCGGACCTGATCCGTACTGTCGGATCAGGTCCGCAAGACCTTTCATAAATCGGCCTCATAGTGTACAGGGAAACAAGGTAGACAGGGAATCACGGGCAGACGCGTTTCGTGCTCATGTGCACTTGTTCACTGCATTTACTGCAATTTTTATAGCTTGGGAAAAAATTATATTGCAAACTTCCCATAGACCGAACTCACTAAATGCTGTAAGACAAAGGGCAAAACTTGAAAGTCCCAAAAAGATGAGAAATACTTCCCATAAAGCTCTCTGCTCAGATGAGATGATCTAAAATGATCCTCCCGCACTGAGAGATCTCTCACAAGATTCTAGATAGGCACATTTTGCTATACTTCTCTAAGGAGAGTTTTCTGCTGCATTCCTGTACGTGAAAGAGAGACAATCCCGGTGCAATATAGCAATGCATAACATGAGAGTGTTGTTACACTTACACTATGTGCTTTTTTATTTTATAATATGTTAGGCTTCATATTGGGTTCTTTAAAGGGAAAGTCTAGTCCAAATTTTTATTGTTTAAAAAGATAGATAATCCCTTTATTACCCATTGCCCAGTTTTGCATAACCAACACTGTTACATTAATATACTTTTTACCTCTATGATTACCTTGTATCTAAGCCCCTGCACACTGCCCCCTTATCTCAGAACTTTTTAAAGGCTTGCATTTTAGCCAATCAGTGCCCTCTCATAAGTAACTCCACAGATGTGTGCACAATGTTAGCTATATGGTATATATGAACTAATGCCCTCTAGCTGTGTACAACTGTTAAATGCATTCAAATAAGAGGGGGCCTTCAAGGGCTTAGAAATCAGCATATGAGCCTACCTAGGTTTAGCTTTCAACAAAGAATACCAAAACAACAAAGCAAGTTTGATGATAAATGTGAATTGGGAAGTTGTTTAAAACTGCATGAAATATCTGAATCATGAAAGTTTAATTTTGACTAGACTGTCCCTTTAAGTTTTATTACACTTAAGCTTTGTATTTTAATGTATGTAGATTCTGTAAACAGCAGTTTATTTTACAAATTCTGATTATGCTTAGAAAGTTTCTGTGTTACTTTAATACATTAGCATAATTTGTATATTTCGGTGTATCTTTTACAAATTACATTGTATTTTGCAATAGTTCAGTGTAAAACACTACTGAAAGTTTCAGAAAATGGAAGGAACAGGGGAGTTCCCTTGATTAAACAGGGGAGTTCCCAGGGTTTGTTTAAAGCTGTCACCGATTCATCTCACCCCAGCTGTATGCCAGTGAAGTTTGCTCAAAATTCACAATACACATTTTTAACTGACAGAAAAGTAATGTATACTAAACTAGAGGCAAATGCAAATTAAATTGTAGTGAACGCATTTCAGTTTAATTTGTATATGTTGCAACCTGAGAATTTATATCAGTGTCACATGGTCCACTGTTAACTCCACTTCCCCTGTGAGATTCTGTATCACAAAGAGCTGTATTGCTTTATGTGGGAGGCATCTCTCATCTCTCTGGGACTTCCAGGTTCCAGTGAGTTAAGCTCCTGTGAAGCCTGCACTATATTTTTTCTCCAAGCTGGAGAGTTTTTGATAAGCAGGCCATAGAAAGTAAATAAGCTTTCTAGAATACATAATCTCACACGAGAGATTAAAGTTAAAAGGAGAGCACCTGGCACTGATATAAATTCTCAGTTTGCAGAAAATACAAATTAAACTGAAATCTTTTCACTACAATTTAACTTGCATTTGCTTATATTTTCAAATGCATTACTTTTCTTTTTGTTAAATGAGTGTATTGAGAATTTTAAGAAAACTCCCCCTGTATATAGCTAGTGAGATGAATTAGTAAGAACTTAATGTCTAAAATGCTTGGAGCATACCATCAAAATTGTAAGAAAAATCCAAACAGATCTTGGAAAATCCCCTGTCCAAATTTCTAAAACTCTCAGTTGAGTTTTTACATAAAACAAATACTGATTGGAATGTAGTTTGTAAAAGATACACAGAAATATACAAAGTATGGTCCTAATTTATTATTATTTATTTATTTCACGGAAACTGCTGCGTACAGAATATAAATGCATTAAAAAACAAAATATAAAGTGCAAAGCTTAAATATAATAAAAGGTAAATCACATAATGTGAATTTGAAAGTAGTATAAAATAAAAAACACAAAGGCCGAGATTTAATAAGGGCTAGACGGACAATGTTCACTACCACAAACCTGTCTGACTGGCATCCCCACCTGCAGGCACCATTACTCTACCCACATTTAACATTTCACAGTACGCTAAGGGCTTGATTACAAGTAAAGTGCTAAATTATTGCACGCCCGCAAACAGGGCGCACAGTAATTAACCAGCCATTACAAGTGTTTGGTTATTGCTACCGCGAGCTCGCAGTAGTAATTAGTGCTTATAAAATTAACCAGAGATCAGTTAATGATTAGTTAGGGGTGCACAGTACATGATACTTGTTCATACAGACATATAGATATAGCAGTGCCATAGTCTGTAGCGCTGGGTACATGATTAGTTAGGTGCACAGTACTGATACTTGTTCATACAGACATATAGATATAGCGCTGCCATAGTCTGTAGCACAGGGTACATGATTAATTAAATGCACAGTACTGATACTTGTTCATACAGACATATAGATATAGCGCTGCCATAGTCTGTAGTGCTGGGTACATGATTAGTTAGGTGCACAGTACAGGATACTTGTTCATACAGACATATAGATATAGCATTGCTATAGTCTGTAGCGCTGGGTAACTGATTAGTTAGGTGCACAGTACTGATACTTGTTCATACAGACATATAGATATAGCGCTGATATAGTCTGTAGCACTGGGTACATGATAAGTTAGGTGCACAGTACTGATATTAGTTCATACAGACATATAGATATAGCGCTGCCATAGTCTGTAGTGCTGGGTACATGATTAGTTAGGTTCACAGTACAGGATACTTGTTCATACAGATATATAGATATAGCACTGCTATAGTCTGTAGCGCTGGGTACATGATTAGTTAGGTGCACAGTACATGATACTTGTTCATACAGATATATAGATATAGCGCTGCCATAGTCTGTAATGCTGGGTACATGATTAGTTAGGTGCACAGTACATGATACTTGTTCATACAGACATATAGATATAGCGCTGCCATAGTCTGTAGCACTGGGTACATGATTAGTTAGGTGCACAGTACTGATACTTGTTCATACAGACATATAGATATAGCGCTGCCATAGTCTGTAGTGCTGGGTACATGATTAGTAAGGTGCACAGTACTGATACTTGTTTATACAGACATATAGATATAGAGCTGCCATAGTCTGTAGCGCTGGGTACATGATTAGTTAGGTGCACAGTACTGATACTTGTTCATACAGACATATAGATATAGCGCTGCCATAGTCTGTAGCACTGGGTATATGATTAGTTAGGTGCACAGTACAGGATACTTGTTCATACAGACATATAGATATAGCCCTACTATAGTCTGAAGTGCTGGGTACATGATTAGTTAGGGGTGCACAGTACATGATACTTGTTCATACAGACATATAGATATAGCGCTGCCATAGTCTGTAGCACTGGGTACATGATTAGTTAGGTGCACAGTACTGATACTTGTTCATACAGACATATATATATATAGCGCTGATATAGTCTGTAGCGCTGGGTACATGATTAGTTAGGTGCACAGTACAGGATACTTGTTCATACAGACAAATAGATATAGCGCTGCCATAGTCTGTAGTGCTGGGTACATGATTAGTTAGGTGCACAGTACTGATACTTGTTCATACAGACATATAGATATAGCGCTGCCATAGTCTGTAGCGCTGGGTACATGATTAGTTAGGTGCACAGTACATGATACTTGTTCATACAGACATATAGATATAGCGCTGCTATAGTCTGTAGTGCTGGGTACATGATTAGTTAGGTGCACAGTACATGACACTTGTTCATATAGACATATAGATATAGTGCTGCCATAGTCTGTAGCGCAGGGTACATGATTTATTAGGTGCACAGTACTGATACTTGTTCATACAGACATATAGATATAGCGCTGCCATAGTCTGTAGCGCTGGGTACATGATTAGTTAGGTGCACAGTACTGATACTTGTTCATACAGACATATAGATATAGCGCTGCTATAGTCTGTAGTGCTGGGTACATGATTAATTAGGTGCACAGTACTGATACTTGTTCATACAGACATATAGAGATAGCGCTACTATAGTCTGTAGTGCTGGGTACATGATTAGTTAGGTGCACAGTACTGATACTTGTTCATACAGACATATAGATATAGCGCTGCTATAGTCTGTAGTGCTGGGTACATGATTAGTTAGGTGCACAGTACTGATACTTGTTCATACAGACATATAGACATAGCGCTACTATAGTCTGTAGTGTTGGGTACATGATTAGTTAGGTGCACATTACTGATACTTGTTCATACAGACATATAGATATAGCGCTGCCATAGTCTGTAGCGCTGGGTACATGATTAGTTAGGTGCACAGTACATGATACTTGTTCATACAGATATATAGATATAGCGCTGCCATAGTCTGTAGCGCTGGGTACATGATTAGTTAGGTGCACAGTACATGATACTTGTTCATACAGACATATAGATATAGCGCTGCTATAGTCTGTACCGATGGGTAAATGATTAGTTAGGTGCACAGTACTGATACTTGTTCATACAGACATATAGATATAGCGCTGCCATAGTCTGTAGCGCTGGGTACATGATTAGTTAGGGGTGCACAGTACTGATACTTGTTCATACAGACATATAGATATAGTGCTACTATAGTCTGTAGCGCTGGGTACATGATTAGTTAGGTGCACAGTACTGAAACTTGTTCATACAGACATATAGATATAGCGCTGCTATAGTCTGTAGCGCTGGGTACACGATTAGTTAGGTGCACAGTACATAATACTTGTTCATACAGACATATAGATATAGCGCTGCCATAGTCTGTAGCGCTGGGTACATGATTAGTTAGGTGCACAGTACATGATACTTGTTTATACAGACTTATAGATATAGCGCTGCTATAGTCTGTAGCGCTGGATACACGATTAGTTAGGTGCACAGTACATAATACTTGTTCATACAGACATATAGATATAGCGCTGCTATAGTCTGTAGCGCTGGGTACATGATTAGTTAGGTGTACCGTACTGATACTTGTTTATGTAGACATATAGATATAGCGCTGCCATAGTCTATAGCGCAGGGTACATGATTAATTAGGTGCACAGTACTGATACTTGTTCATACAGACATATAGATATAGCGCTGCCATAGTCTGTAGTGCTGGGTACATGATTAGTTAGGTGCACAGTACTGATACTTGTTCATACAGACATATAGATATAGCGCTGCCATAGTCTGTAGTGCTGGGTACATGATTAGTTAGGTGCACAGTACATGATTCTTGTTCATACAGATATATAGATATAGCGCTGCCATAGTCTGTAATGCTGGGTACATGATTAGTTAGGTGCACAGTACTGATACTTGTTCATACAGACATATAGATATAGCGCTGCCATAGTCTGTAATGCTGGGTACATGATTAGTTAGGTGTACCGTACTGATACTTGTTTATGTAGACATATAGATATAGCGCTGCCATAGTCTGTAGCGCAGGGTACATGATTAATTAGGTGCACAGTACTGATACTTGTTCATACAGACATATAGATATAGCGCTGCCATAGTCTGTAGTGCTGGGTACATGATTAGTTAGGTGCACAGTACATGATACTTGTTCATACAGACATATAGATATAGTGCTGCCATAGTCTGTAGCGCAGGGTACATGATTTATTAGGTGCACAGTACTGATACTTGTTCATACAGACATATAGATATAGCGCTGCCATAGTCTGTAGCGCTGGGTACATGATTAGTTAGGTGCACAGTACTGATACTTGTTCATACAGACATATAGATATAGCGCTGCTATAGTCTGTAGTGCTGGGTACATGATTAGTTAGGTGCACAGCACTGATACTTGTTCATACAGACATATAGATATAGCGCTGCCATAGTCTGTAGCGCTGGGTACATGATTAGTTAGGTGTACAGTACTGATACTTGTTCATACAGACATATAGATATAGCGCTGCCATAGTCTGTAGTGCTGGGTACATGATTAGTTAGGTGCACAGCACTGATACTTGTTCATACAGACATATAGATATAGCGCTACTATAGTCTGTAGTGCTGGGTATATGATTAGTTAGGTGCACATTACTGATACTTGTTCATACAGACATATAGATATAGCGCTGCCATAGTCTGTAGCGCTGAGTACATGATTAGTTAGGTGCACAGTACATGATACTTGTTCATACAGATATATAGATATAGCGCTGCCATAGTCTGTAGCAATGGGTACATGATTAGTTAGGTGCACAGTACTGATACTTGTTCATACAGACATATAGATATAGCGCTGCTATAGTCTGTACCGATGGGTACATGATTAGTTAGGTGCACAGTACTGATACTTGTTCATACAGACATATAGATATAGCGCTGCCATAGTCTGTAGCGCTGGGTACATGATTAGTTAGGTGCACAGTACTGATACTTGTTCATACAGACATATAGATATAGTGCTACTATAGTCTGTAGCGCTGGGTACATGATTAGTTAGGTGCACAGTACTGATACTTGTTCATACAGACATATAGATATAGCGCTGCTATAGTCTGTAGCGCTGGGTACACGATTAGTTAGGTGCACAGTACATAATACTTGTTTATACAGACATATAGATATAGCGCTGCTATAGTCTGTAGCGCTGGGTACACGATTAGTTAGGTGCACAGTAATGATACTTATTCATACAAACATATAGATATAGCGCTGCTATAGTCTGTAGTGCTGGGTAAATGATTAGTTAGGTGCACAGTACTGATACTTGTTCATACAGACATATAGATATAGTGCTACTATAGTCTGTAGCGCTGGGTACATGATTAGTTAGGTGCACAGTACTGATACTTGTTCATACAGACATATAGATATAGCGCTGCTATAGTCTGTAGCGCTGGGTACACGATTAGTTAGGAGCACAGTACATAATACTTGTTCATACAGACATATAGATATAGCGCTGCTATAGTCTGTAGCGCTGGGTACATGATTAGTTAGGTGCACAGTACTGATACTTGTTCATACAGACATATAGATATAGCGCTGCTATAGTCTGTAGCGCTGGGTACATGATTAGTTAGGTGTACCGTACGGATACTTGTTTATGTAGACATATAGATATAGCGCTGCCATAGTCTGTAGCGCAGGGTACATGATTAATTAGGTGCACAGTACTGATACTTGTTCATACAGACATATAGATATAGCGCTGCCATAGTCTGTAGTGCTGGGTACATGATTAGTTAGGTGCACAGTACATGATACTTGTTCATACAGACATATAGATATAGTGCTGCCATAGTCTGTAGCGCAGGGTACATGATTTATTAGGTGCACAGTACTGATACTTGTTCATACAGACATATAGATATAGCGCTGCCATAGTCTGTAGCGCTGGGTACATGATTAGTTAGGTGCACAGTACTGATACTTGTTCATACAGACATATAGATATAGCGCTGCTATAGTCTGTAGTGCTGGGTACATGATTAGTTAGGTGCACAGCACTGATACTTGTTCATACAGACATATAGACATAGCGCTACTATAGTCTGTAGTGCTGGGTACATGATTAGTTAGGTGCACATTACTGATACTTGTTCATACAGACATATAGATATAGCGCTGCCATAGTCTGTAGCGCTGAGTACATGATTAGTTAGGTGCACAGTACATGATACTTGTTCATACAGATATATAGATATAGCGCTGCCATAGTCTGTAGCGCTGGGTACATGATTAGTTAGGTGCACAGTACATGATACTTGTTCATACAGACATATAGATATTGCGCTGCCATAGTCTGCAGCGCTGGGTACATGATTAGTTAGGTGAACAGTACTGATACTTGTTCATACAGACATATAGATATAGCGCTGCTATAGTCTGTAGCGCTGGGTACACGATTAGTTAGGTGCACAGTACATAATACTTGTTCATACAGACATATAGATATAGCGCTGCTATAGTCTGTAGCGCTGGGTACACGATTAGTTAGGAGCACAGTACATAATACTTGTTCATACAGACATATTGATATAGCGCTGCTATAGTCTGTAGCGCTGGGTACATGATTAATTAGGTGCACAGTACTGATACTTGTTCATACAGACAAATAGATATAGCGCTGCCATAGTCTGTAGTGCTGGGTACATGATTAGCTAGGTGCACAGTACATGATACTTGTTCATACAGACATATAGATATAGTGCTGCCATAGTCTGTAGCGCAGGGTACATGATTTATTAGGTGCACAGTACTGATACTTGTTCATACAGACATATAGATATAGCGCTGCTATAGTCTGTAGTGCTGGGTACATGATTAGTTAGGTGCACAGCACTGATACTTGTTCATACAGACATATAGATATAGCGCTACTATAGTCTGTAGTGCTGGGTATATGATTAGTTAGGTGCACATTACTGATACTTGTTCATACCGACATATAGATATAGCGCTGCCATAGTCTGTAGCGCTGAGTACATGATTAGTTAGGTGCACAGTACATGATACTTGTTCATACAGACATATAGATATAGCGCTGCTATAGTTTGTACCGATGGGTACATGATAAGTTAGGTGCACAGTACTGATACTTGTTCATACAGACATATAGATATAGCGCTGCCATAGTCTGTAGTGCTGGGTACATGATTAGTTAGGTGCACAGTACATAATACTTGTTCCTACAGACATATAGATATAGTGCTACTATAGTCTGTAGCGCTGGGTAAATGATTAGTTAGGTGCACAGTAGTGATACTTGTTCATACAGACATATAGATATATCGCTGCTATAGTCTGTAGCGCTGGGTACACGATTAGTTAGGTGCACAGTACATAATACTTGTTTATACAGACATATAGATATAGCGCTGCTATAGTCTGTAGCGCTGGGTACATGATTAGTTAGGTGCACAGTACATAATACTTGTTCATACAGACATATAGATATAGCGCTGCTATAGTCTGTAGCGCTGGGTACATGATTAGTTAGGTGCACAGTACTGATACTTGTTCATACAAACATATAGATATAGCGCTGCTATAGTCTGTAGTTCTGGGTACATGATTAGTTAGGGGTGCACAGTACATGATACTTGTTCATACAGACTTATAGATATAGTGCTTCTATAGTTTGTAGTGCTGGGTACATGATTAGTTAGGGGTGCACAGTATATGATACTTGTTTATACAGACTTATAGATATAGTGCTGCTATAGTCTGTAGCGCTGGGTACATGATTAGTTAGGTGCACAGTACTGATACTTGTTCATACAGACATATAGATATAGCGCTGGTATAGTCTGTAGCGCTGGGTACATGATTAGTTAGGTGCACAGTACTGATACTTGTTCATACAGACATATAGATATAGCGCTGCCATAGTCTGTAGCGCTGGGTACATGATTAGTTAGGTGCACAGTACTGATACTTGTTCATACAGACAAATAGATATAGCGCTGCCATAGTCTGTAGTGCTGGGTACATGATACTTGTTCATACAGACATATAGATATAGTGCTTCTATAGTCTGTAGTGCTGGGTACATGAGTAGTTAGGGGTGCACAGTACATGATACTTGTTTATACAGACATATAGATATAGCGCTGCTATAGTCTGTAGCGCTGGGTACATGATTAGTTAGGTGCACAGTACTGATACTTGTTCATGCAGACATATAGATATAGCGCTGCCATAGTCTGTAGCGCTGGGTATATGATTAGTTAGGTGCACAGTACTGATACTTGTTCATACAGACATATAGATATAGCGCTGCCATAGTCTGTAGTGCTGGGTACATAATTAGTTAGGTGCACAGTACATTATACTTGTTCATACAGACATATAGATATAGCGCTGCCATAGTATGTAGCGCTGGGTACATGATTAGTTAGGTGCACAGTACATTATACTTGTTCATACAGACATATAGATATAGCGCTGCCATAGTATGTAGCGCTGGGTACATGATTAGTTAGGGGTGCACAGTACTGATACTTGTTCATACAGACATATAGATATAGCGCTGCCATAGTCTGTAGCGCTGGGTAGATGATTAGTTAGGTGCACAGTACTGATACTTGTTCATACAGACATATAGATATAGCGCTGCTATAGTCTGTAGTGCTGGGTACATGATTAGTTAGGTGCACAGTACTGATACTTTGTTCATACAGACATATAGATATAGTGCTGCCATAGTCTGTAGCGCTGGGTACATGATTAGTTAGGTGCACAGTACTGATACTTGTTCATACAGACATATAGATATAGTGCTGCCATAGTCTGTAGCGCTGGGTACATGATTAGTTAGGTGCACAGTACTGATACTTGTTCATACAGACATATAAATATAGCGCTGCTATAGTCTGTAGCGCTGGGTACATGATTAGTTAGGTGCACAGTACTGATACTTGTTCATACAGACATATAAATATAGCGCTGCCATAGTCTGTAGCTCTGGGTACATGATTAGTTAGGTGCACAGTACATGATACTTGTTCATACAGACATATAGATATAGCGCTGCTATAGTCTGTAGCGCTGGGTACATGATTAGTTAGGTGCACAGTACTGATACTTGTTCATACAGACATATAAATATAGTGCTGCCATAGTCTGTAGCTCTGGGTACATGATTAGTTAGGTGCACAGTACTGATACTTGTTAATACAGACATATAGATATAGCGCTGCCATAGTCTGTAGTGCTGGGTACATGATTAGTTAGGTATCACAGTACATGATACTTGTTCATACAGACATATAGATATAGTGCTGCTATAGTCTGTAGTGCTGGGTACATGATTAGTTAGGTGCACAGTACTGATACTTGTTCATACAGACATATAGATATAGTGCTGGTATAGTTTGTAGTGCTGGGTACATGATTAGTTAGGTGCACAGTACTGATACTTGTTCATACAGACATATAGATATAGCGCTGCCATAGTCTGTAGCGCTGGGTACATGATTAGTTAGGTGCACAGTACATGATACTTGTACATACAGACATATAGATATAGCGCTGCCATAGTCTGTAGCGCTGGGTACATGATTAGTTAGGTGCACACTACTGATACTTGTTCATACAGACATATAGATATAGCGCTGCCATAGTCTGTAGCGCTGGGTACATGATTAGTTAGGGGTGCACAGTACATGATACTTGTTCATACAGACATATAGATATAGCGCTGCCATTGTCTGTAGCGCTGGGTACATGATTAGTTAGGTGCACAGTACTGATACTTGTTCATACAGACATATAGATATAGTGCTGCCATAGTCTGTAGCGCTGGGTACATGATTAGTTAGGTGCACAGTACTGATACTTGTTCATACAGACATATAGATATATCGCTGCTATAGTCTGTAGCGCTGGGTACACGATAAGTTAGGTGCACAGTACATGATACTTGTTCATACAGACATATAGATAGAGCGCTGCTATAGTCTGTAGCGCTGGGTACATGATTAGTTAGGTGCACAGTACTGATACTTGTTCATACAGACATATAGATATAGCGCTGCTATAGTCTGTACCGATGGGTACATGATTAGTTAGGTGCACAGTACTGATACTTGTTCATACAGACATATAGATATAGCGCTGCCATAGTCTGTAGCGCTGGGTACATGATTAGTTAGGTGCACAGTACTGATACTTGTTCATACAGACATATAGATATAGTGCTACTATAGTCTGTAGCGCTGGGTACATGATTAGTTAGGTGCACAGTACTGATACTTGTTCATACAGACATATAGATATAGCGCTGCTATAGTCTGTAGCGCTGGGTACACGATTAGTTAGGTGCACAGTACATAATACTTGTTTATACAGACATATAGATATAGCGCTGCTATAGTCTGTAGCGCTGGGTACACGATTAGTTAGGTGCACAGTAATGATACTTATTCATACAAACATATAGATATAGCGCTGCTATAGTCTGTAGTGCTGGGTAAATGATTAGTTAGGTGCACAGTACTGATACTTGTTCATACAGACATATAGATATAGTGCTACTATAGTCTGTAGCGCTGGGTACATGATTAGTTAGGTGCACAGTACTGATACTTGTTCATACAGACATATAGATATAGCGCTGCTATAGTCTGTAGCGCTGGGTACACGATTAGTTAGGAGCACAGTACATAATACTTGTTCATACAGACATATAGATATAGCGCTGCTATAGTCTGTAGCGCTGGGTACATGATTAGTTAGGTGCACAGTACTGATACTTGTTCATACAGACATATAGATATAGCGCTGCTATAGTCTGTAGCGCTGGGTACATGATTAGTTAGGTGTACCGTACGGATACTTGTTTATGTAGACATATAGATATAGCGCTGCCATAGTCTGTAGCGCAGGGTACATGATTAATTAGGTGCACAGTACTGATACTTGTTCATACAGACATATAGATATAGCGCTGCCATAGTCTGTAGTGCTGGGTACATGATTAGTTAGGTGCACAGTACATGATACTTGTTCATACAGACATATAGATATAGTGCTGCCATAGTCTGTAGCGCAGGGTACATGATTTATTAGGTGCACAGTACTGATACTTGTTCATACAGACATATAGATATAGCGCTGCCATAGTCTGTAGCGCTGGGTACATGATTAGTTAGGTGCACAGTACTGATACTTGTTCATACAGACATATAGATATAGCGCTGCTATAGTCTGTAGTGCTGGGTACATGATTAGTTAGGTGCACAGCACTGATACTTGTTCATACAGACATATAGACATAGCGCTACTATAGTCTGTAGTGCTGGGTACATGATTAGTTAGGTGCACATTACTGATACTTGTTCATACAGACATATAGATATAGCGCTGCCATAGTCTGTAGCGCTGAGTACATGATTAGTTAGGTGCACAGTACATGATACTTGTTCATACAGATATATAGATATAGCGCTGCCATAGTCTGTAGCGCTGGGTACATGATTAGTTAGGTGCACAGTACATGATACTTGTTCATACAGACATATAGATATTGCGCTGCCATAGTCTGCAGCGCTGGGTACATGATTAGTTAGGTGAACAGTACTGATACTTGTTCATACAGACATATAGATATAGCGCTGCTATAGTCTGTAGCGCTGGGTACACGATTAGTTAGGTGCACAGTACATAATACTTGTTCATACAGACATATAGATATAGCGCTGCTATAGTCTGTAGCGCTGGGTACACGATTAGTTAGGAGCACAGTACATAATACTTGTTCATACAGACATATTGATATAGCGCTGCTATAGTCTGTAGCGCTGGGTACATGATTAATTAGGTGCACAGTACTGATACTTGTTCATACAGACAAATAGATATAGCGCTGCCATAGTCTGTAGTGCTGGGTACATGATTAGCTAGGTGCACAGTACATGATACTTGTTCATACAGACATATAGATATAGTGCTGCCATAGTCTGTAGCGCAGGGTACATGATTTATTAGGTGCACAGTACTGATACTTGTTCATACAGACATATAGATATAGCGCTGCTATAGTCTGTAGTGCTGGGTACATGATTAGTTAGGTGCACAGCACTGATACTTGTTCATACAGACATATAGATATAGCGCTACTATAGTCTGTAGTGCTGGGTATATGATTAGTTAGGTGCACATTACTGATACTTGTTCATACCGACATATAGATATAGCGCTGCCATAGTCTGTAGCGCTGAGTACATGATTAGTTAGGTGCACAGTACATGATACTTGTTCATACAGACATATAGATATAGCGCTGCTATAGTTTGTACCGATGGGTACATGATAAGTTAGGTGCACAGTACTGATACTTGTTCATACAGACATATAGATATAGCGCTGCCATAGTCTGTAGTGCTGGGTACATGATTAGTTAGGTGCACAGTACATAATACTTGTTCCTACAGACATATAGATATAGTGCTACTATAGTCTGTAGCGCTGGGTAAATGATTAGTTAGGTGCACAGTAGTGATACTTGTTCATACAGACATATAGATATATCGCTGCTATAGTCTGTAGCGCTGGGTACACGATTAGTTAGGTGCACAGTACATAATACTTGTTTATACAGACATATAGATATAGCGCTGCTATAGTCTGTAGCGCTGGGTACATGATTAGTTAGGTGCACAGTACATAATACTTGTTCATACAGACATATAGATATAGCGCTGCTATAGTCTGTAGCGCTGGGTACATGATTAGTTAGGTGCACAGTACTGATACTTGTTCATACAAACATATAGATATAGCGCTGCTATAGTCTGTAGTTCTGGGTACATGATTAGTTAGGGGTGCACAGTACATGATACTTGTTCATACAGACTTATAGATATAGTGCTTCTATAGTTTGTAGTGCTGGGTACATGATTAGTTAGGGGTGCACAGTATATGATACTTGTTTATACAGACTTATAGATATAGTGCTGCTATAGTCTGTAGCGCTGGGTACATGATTAGTTAGGTGCACAGTACTGATACTTGTTCATACAGACATATAGATATAGCGCTGGTATAGTCTGTAGCGCTGGGTACATGATTAGTTAGGTGCACAGTACTGATACTTGTTCATACAGACATATAGATATAGCGCTGCCATAGTCTGTAGCGCTGGGTACATGATTAGTTAGGTGCACAGTACTGATACTTGTTCATACAGACATATAGATATAGTGCTACTATAGTCTGTAGCGCTGGGTACATGATTAGTTAGGTGCACAGTACTGATACTTGTTCATACAGACATATAGATATAGCGCTGCTATAGTCTGTAGCGCTGGGTACACGATTAGTTAGGTGCACAGTACATAATACTTGTTTATACAGACATATAGATATAGCGCTGCTATAGTCTGTAGCGCTGGGTACACGATTAGTTAGGTGCACAGTAATGATACTTATTCATACAAACATATAGATATAGCGCTGCTATAGTCTGTAGTGCTGGGTAAATGATTAGTTAGGTGCACAGTACTGATACTTGTTCATACAGACATATAGATATAGTGCTACTATAGTCTGTAGCGCTGGGTACATGATTAGTTAGGTGCACAGTACTGATACTTGTTCATACAGACATATAGATATAGCGCTGCTATAGTCTGTAGCGCTGGGTACACGATTAGTTAGGAGCACAGTACATAATACTTGTTCATACAGACATATAGATATAGCGCTGCTATAGTCTGTAGCGCTGGGTACATGATTAGTTAGGTGCACAGTACTGATACTTGTTCATACAGACATATAGATATAGCGCTGCTATAGTCTGTAGCGCTGGGTACATGATTAGTTAGGTGTACCGTACGGATACTTGTTTATGTAGACATATAGATATAGCGCTGCCATAGTCTGTAGCGCAGGGTACATGATTAATTAGGTGCACAGTACTGATACTTGTTCATACAGACATATAGATATAGCGCTGCCATAGTCTGTAGTGCTGGGTACATGATTAGTTAGGTGCACAGTACATGATACTTGTTCATACAGACATATAGATATAGTGCTGCCATAGTCTGTAGCGCAGGGTACATGATTTATTAGGTGCACAGTACTGATACTTGTTCATACAGACATATAGATATAGCGCTGCCATAGTCTGTAGCGCTGGGTACATGATTAGTTAGGTGCACAGTACTGATACTTGTTCATACAGACATATAGATATAGCGCTGCTATAGTCTGTAGTGCTGGGTACATGATTAGTTAGGTGCACAGCACTGATACTTGTTCATACAGACATATAGACATAGCGCTACTATAGTCTGTAGTGCTGGGTACATGATTAGTTAGGTGCACATTACTGATACTTGTTCATACAGACATATAGATATAGCGCTGCCATAGTCTGTAGCGCTGAGTACATGATTAGTTAGGTGCACAGTACATGATACTTGTTCATACAGATATATAGATATAGCGCTGCCATAGTCTGTAGCGCTGGGTACATGATTAGTTAGGTGCACAGTACATGATACTTGTTCATACAGACATATAGATATTGCGCTGCCATAGTCTGCAGCGCTGGGTACATGATTAGTTAGGTGAACAGTACTGATACTTGTTCATACAGACATATAGATATAGCGCTGCTATAGTCTGTAGCGCTGGGTACACGATTAGTTAGGTGCACAGTACATAATACTTGTTCATACAGACATATAGATATAGCGCTGCTATAGTCTGTAGCGCTGGGTACACGATTAGTTAGGAGCACAGTACATAATACTTGTTCATACAGACATATTGATATAGCGCTGCTATAGTCTGTAGCGCTGGGTACATGATTAATTAGGTGCACAGTACTGATACTTGTTCATACAGACAAATAGATATAGCGCTGCCATAGTCTGTAGTGCTGGGTACATGATTAGCTAGGTGCACAGTACATGATACTTGTTCATACAGACATATAGATATAGTGCTGCCATAGTCTGTAGCGCAGGGTACATGATTTATTAGGTGCACAGTACTGATACTTGTTCATACAGACATATAGATATAGCGCTGCTATAGTCTGTAGTGCTGGGTACATGATTAGTTAGGTGCACAGCACTGATACTTGTTCATACAGACATATAGATATAGCGCTACTATAGTCTGTAGTGCTGGGTATATGATTAGTTAGGTGCACATTACTGATACTTGTTCATACCGACATATAGATATAGCGCTGCCATAGTCTGTAGCGCTGAGTACATGATTAGTTAGGTGCACAGTACATGATACTTGTTCATACAGACATATAGATATAGCGCTGCTATAGTTTGTACCGATGGGTACATGATAAGTTAGGTGCACAGTACTGATACTTGTTCATACAGACATATAGATATAGCGCTGCCATAGTCTGTAGTGCTGGGTACATGATTAGTTAGGTGCACAGTACATAATACTTGTTCCTACAGACATATAGATATAGTGCTACTATAGTCTGTAGCGCTGGGTAAATGATTAGTTAGGTGCACAGTAGTGATACTTGTTCATACAGACATATAGATATATCGCTGCTATAGTCTGTAGCGCTGGGTACACGATTAGTTAGGTGCACAGTACATAATACTTGTTTATACAGACATATAGATATAGCGCTGCTATAGTCTGTAGCGCTGGGTACATGATTAGTTAGGTGCACAGTACATAATACTTGTTCATACAGACATATAGATATAGCGCTGCTATAGTCTGTAGCGCTGGGTACATGATTAGTTAGGTGCACAGTACTGATACTTGTTCATACAAACATATAGATATAGCGCTGCTATAGTCTGTAGTTCTGGGTACATGATTAGTTAGGGGTGCACAGTACATGATACTTGTTCATACAGACTTATAGATATAGTGCTTCTATAGTTTGTAGTGCTGGGTACATGATTAGTTAGGGGTGCACAGTATATGATACTTGTTTATACAGACTTATAGATATAGTGCTGCTATAGTCTGTAGCGCTGGGTACATGATTAGTTAGGTGCACAGTACTGATACTTGTTCATACAGACATATAGATATAGCGCTGGTATAGTCTGTAGCGCTGGGTACATGATTAGTTAGGTGCACAGTACTGATACTTGTTCATACAGACATATAGATATAGCGCTGCCATAGTCTGTAGCGCTGGGTACATGATTAGTTAGGTGCACAGTACTGATACTTGTTCATACAGACAAATAGATATAGCGCTGCCATAGTCTGTAGTGCTGGGTACATGATACTTGTTCATACAGACATATAGATATAGTGCTTCTATAGTCTGTAGTGCTGGGTACATGAGTAGTTAGGGGTGCACAGTACATGATACTTGTTTATACAGACATATAGATATAGCGCTGCTATAGTCTGTAGCGCTGGGTACATGATTAGTTAGGTGCACAGTACTGATACTTGTTCATGCAGACATATAGATATAGCGCTGCCATAGTCTGTAGCGCTGGGTATATGATTAGTTAGGTGCACAGTACTGATACTTGTTCATACAGACATATAGATATAGCGCTGCCATAGTCTGTAGTGCTGGGTACATAATTAGTTAGGTGCACAGTACATTATACTTGTTCATACAGACATATAGATATAGCGCTGCCATAGTATGTAGCGCTGGGTACATGATTAGTTAGGTGCACAGTACATTATACTTGTTCATACAGACATATAGATATAGCGCTGCCATAGTATGTAGCGCTGGGTACATGATTAGTTAGGGGTGCACAGTACTGATACTTGTTCATACAGACATATAGATATAGCGCTGCCATAGTCTGTAGCGCTGGGTAGATGATTAGTTAGGTGCACAGTACTGATACTTGTTCATACAGACATATAGATATAGCGCTGCTATAGTCTGTAGTGCTGGGTACATGATTAGTTAGGTGCACAGTACTGATACTTTGTTCATACAGACATATAGATATAGTGCTGCCATAGTCTGTAGCGCTGGGTACATGATTAGTTAGGTGCACAGTACTGATACTTGTTCATACAGACATATAGATATAGTGCTGCCATAGTCTGTAGCGCTGGGTACATGATTAGTTAGGTGCACAGTACTGATACTTGTTCATACAGACATATAAATATAGCGCTGCTATAGTCTGTAGCGCTGGGTACATGATTAGTTAGGTGCACAGTACTGATACTTGTTCATACAGACATATAAATATAGCGCTGCCATAGTCTGTAGCTCTGGGTACATGATTAGTTAGGTGCACAGTACATGATACTTGTTCATACAGACATATAGATATAGCGCTGCTATAGTCTGTAGCGCTGGGTACATGATTAGTTAGGTGCACAGTACTGATACTTGTTCATACAGACATATAAATATAGTGCTGCCATAGTCTGTAGCTCTGGGTACATGATTAGTTAGGTGCACAGTACTGATACTTGTTAATACAGACATATAGATATAGCGCTGCCATAGTCTGTAGTGCTGGGTACATGATTAGTTAGGTATCACAGTACATGATACTTGTTCATACAGACATATAGATATAGTGCTGCTATAGTCTGTAGTGCTGGGTACATGATTAGTTAGGTGCACAGTACTGATACTTGTTCATACAGACATATAGATATAGTGCTGGTATAGTTTGTAGTGCTGGGTACATGATTAGTTAGGTGCACAGTACTGATACTTGTTCATACAGACATATAGATATAGCGCTGCCATAGTCTGTAGCGCTGGGTACATGATTAGTTAGGTGCACAGTACATGATACTTGTACATACAGACATATAGATATAGCGCTGCCATAGTCTGTAGCGCTGGGTACATGATTAGTTAGGTGCACACTACTGATACTTGTTCATACAGACATATAGATATAGCGCTGCCATAGTCTGTAGCGCTGGGTACATGATTAGTTAGGGGTGCACAGTACATGATACTTGTTCATACAGACATATAGATATAGCGCTGCCATTGTCTGTAGCGCTGGGTACATGATTAGTTAGGTGCACAGTACTGATACTTGTTCATACAGACATATAGATATAGTGCTGCCATAGTCTGTAGCGCTGGGTACATGATTAGTTAGGTGCACAGTACTGATACTTGTTCATACAGACATATAGATATATCGCTGCTATAGTCTGTAGCGCTGGGTACACGATAAGTTAGGTGCACAGTACATGATACTTGTTCATACAGACATATAGATAGAGCGCTGCTATAGTCTGTAGCGCTGGGTACATGATTAGTTAGGTGCACAGTACTGATACTTGTTCATACAGACATATAAATATAGCGCTGCCATAGTCTGTAGCTCTGGGTACATGATTAGTTAGGTGCACAGTACTGATACTTGTTAATACAGACATATAGATATAGCGCTGCCATAGTCTATAGTGCTGGGTACATGATTAGTTAGGTGTCACAGTAAATGATACTTGTTCATACAGACATAAAGATATAGCGCTGCTATAGTCTGTAGTGCTGGGTACATGATTAGTTAGGTGCACAGTACTGATACTTGTTAATACAGACATAAAGATATAGCGCTGCTATAGTCTGTAGTGCTGGGTACATGATTAGTTAGGTGCACAGTACTGATACTTGTTCATACAGACATATAGATATAGTGCTGGTATAGTTTGTAGTGCTGGGTACATGATTAGTTAGGTGCACAGTACTGATACTTGTTCATACAGACATATAGATATAGCGCTGCCATAGTCTGTAGCGCTGGGTACATGATTAGTTTGGTGCACAGTACATGATACTTGTACATACAGACATATAGATATAGCGCTGCTATAGTCTGTAGCGCTGGGTACATGATTAGTTAGGGGTGCACAGTACATGATACTTGTTCATACAGACATATAGATATAGCGCTGCCATAGTCTGTAGCGCTGGGTACATGATTAGTTAGGTGCACACTACTGATACTTGTTCATACAGACATATAGATATAGCGCTGCCATAGTCTGTAGCGCTGGGTACATGATTAGTTAGGGGTGCACAGTACATGATACTTGTTCATACAGACATATAGATATAGCGCTGCCATTGTCTGTAGCGCTGGGTACATGATTAGTTAGGTGCACAGTACTGATACTTGTTCATACAGACATATAGATATAGTGCTGCCATAGTCTGTAGCGCTGGGTACATGATTAGTTAGGTGCACAGTACTGATACTTGTTCATACAGACATATAGATATATCGCTGCTATAGTCTGTAGCGCTGGGTACACGATAAGTTAGGTGCACAGTACATGATACTTGTTCATACAGACATATAGATAGAGCGCTGCTATAGTCTGTAGCGCTGGGTACATGATTAGTTAGGTGCACAGTACTGATACTTGTTCATACAGACATATAAATATAGCGCTGCCATAGTCTGTAGCTCTGGGTACATGATTAGTTAGGTGCACAGTACTGATACTTGTTAATACAGACATATAGATATAGCGCTGCCATAGTCTATAGTGCTGGGTACATGATTAGTTAGGTGTCACAGTACATGATACTTGTTCATACAGACATATAGATATAGCGTTGCTATAGTCTGTAGTGCTGGGTACATGATTAGTTAGGTGCACACTGCCAAGTACATGATACGTTTTCATACAGACATAAAGATATAGCGCTGCTATAGTCTGTAGTGCTGGGTACATGATTAGTTAGGTGCACACTGCCCAGTACATGATACTTGTTCATACAGACATATAGATATAGCGCTGCCATAGTCTGTAGTGCTGGGTACATGATTAGTTAGGTGCATAGTACTGATAGTTGTTCATACAGACATATAGATATAGCGCTGCTATAGTCTGTAGTGCTGGGTACATGATTAATTAGGTGCACAGTACTGATACTTGTTCATACAGACATATATTAAGCTGCCATTATCTGTATGACTGAGTACATGATTAGTTAGGTGCACAGTACATGATACTTGTTCATACAGACATATAGATATAGCGCTGCTATAGTCTGTAGCGCAGGGTACATGATTAGTTAGGTGCACACTGTTTTATCTTATTTATATAAGGAGATCAAGCACAGGTCTTCATAACTGTAAACTTTATTAAGAAACTATACACACACACACTATGCAAGAGGCACTTCCTGATTCTGCCATTGTGCACATAACAACAGGTTGATATGGTTCATACCAACTGATAATCTCAATATCACACATTTCCCTTTTTCTTTTCTTTTTAAACACCAGAAAACTTAAAGTACATTTTTTTTTTAAACTGTAGTCTATGTGAAAAAACTTCAGTCCCTTTTAACATTGTTCAATTAGACGATTAGGTTTTTTGATATAGCGACCTGACCTTGTTTGCATTGCATCACTGGCAGGCAAGTCAGTAGAGCTTTGCAAAGTTTCTCTGGCATCTTCATTCTCCAGCAACAATGGAGTGTTCAATGTATCCTCACAGGTTTCCTTCACTGTCGAATTGTTGTGAACTGATGGATGGAATAGCCATCAAATGTCTACGATTCCTACGTAAACATTGCCCATCATTGGTTTGAACTACATATGATCTTGGAGAATATTGCTGGATAACTGTCCCTTCAGTATTCCAGCTGTTTGAACCTTGTACTCGCACAGGAGTTTGTACCTGAAGATTCTCCAAAGGCTTTGCAGCTCGGTCATAGTATTCATTCCTTTTTTCTCTGTGTTTCAATTTGGTTTCTATTACATGTTTTTGTGGGAACCTTTTCCAAGGTTTCACAACTGGTACTCGTGTGACCAGCTGTCTGCCAAACAATAATTCTGCCGGTGACTTCCCACATTTTAAAGGAGTAGCTCTATAGCTAAGAAGAGCCAGACATGGATCCTCGTCTGCATCTGTTGCTTTACGAAGTATGTTTTTCACTATCTTTACTCCAGCTTCTGCTAATCCATTTGCTTGTGGATATCCCGGGCTGGATGTTCGATGTTCAAATTCATAGGTACTGGCAAAAACCCTAAACTCTCTACAATTGAATTGAGGACCATTGTCTGATATTATTACTCTTGGAATGCCATGTCTCGCCAAAATTGCTTTTACTTTTTTGATCACTGTACTTGCTGACTCATCTTCCAATAATGCTATCTCTGGGTAATTAGAGAAGTAATCCATTACTAAGATATAATGCTGATTTTTGAAAACAAACAAGTCCATTCCTAACTTTTCCCAGGGTGCCAACGGGAAGTCCGTATCCAGTATAGGCTCTTTAGGTAACTGAGGTCTGAATTTTTGGCAAGTCCGGCATTGAGTGATCATTGTCTCAATATTTTCATTCATGTTTGGCCAGTACAAAATGTCTCTAGCTCGTCTTTTTGTCTTTTCTATACCTGAATGACCTTCATGTAGTCTTTTCAGTATTTGACTTTGCAAACTCGCTGGTACAATTATCTTTTGTCCTTTCAAAAGTACCCCTTTTATCAAAGAAATTTCAGAAATGTATGGTCTATACAGTGATGGCATTAGTGTCTTAGATTTGCCACTAGAAACTGCTTTCTTCACTTGACTTAAAAGAGCATCTGTTTCTGTAGCCTGTTCTATTGCTGCCCACATTGCATGACTAAACGGGGCCGTCTTCAAGATCAGATTGACGTGAACAGTCACCTCTTTCTGCAACTGTAAGTCTTCATTGTTAAATGGTAAGTAAGCTCGTGACAGAGCATCCGCTACCACCAACTCCTTGCCAGGTATAAAATCCAAGGTGAAGTCATACCTTTGAAGTCTCAGCAACAAACGTTGAATTCTTGGAGGTGCATCTATCAAGCCCTTTTGGTAGATGTGAATCAAAGGTTTGTGATCAGTTTCTGCTGAAAATACTCTCCCATACAAATAAACATGAAATTTTTCACATCCGTAAACTAGTCCCAGTGTTTCCTTTTCAATTTGAGCATATGATTTTTCAGTATCTGTCAATGCCCTAGATGCATAAGCCACAGGCATCCATCCCGAGCCTTGATTTTGAAATAGAACTGCTCCCAATCCATTTTGTGAAGCATCAGTTGACAACTTTGTTTTTGCTGTTGGATCAAAGAATTGCAGAGTTGGTGCAGTAGTAAGCATGTCCTTCAAAAACTTCCATTCTTTCTGGTGATTCTCTGACCATTCCCAGGCATAGTTTTTTCGGAGTAGTTGTCGCATTAGTACAGTTTTGTCTGGTAAATTAGGTATGAACTTGCCAAGGTAATTCACCATTCCTAGTAAGCGTTGTATATCTTGCTTATTTTCTGGCTGTGGCATTTCTGTAATTGCCTTAATCTTTTTCATGTCTGGTAAAACACCACCTCCCGTGAGTTGTTCTCCCAAATATTGAATTGAAGTTTTTCTGAATTGACACTTTGTCTTATTGAACTTCAAATTATTCTCTTTAGCAACATCTAAGACCATCTTTAGCCTTTCATCATGTTCTTGCTTGGTTTTACCCCAGATCAGAATATCATCAATGAATACAGTTGTACCTGGTATTCGTTCAAGAAGTTGCTGCATGGTACTATGAAACACTTCTGGTGTTGAACACAAGCCGAAGGGCAATCGTTTGTAACAGTACCTCCCATAAGGAGTATTAAAAGTGCAGAGTTTCATGCTTTCCTCCTCCAGTGGAATTTGCCAAAATCCTGAGGATGCATCCAGTTTACTGAATACAGTTGCTCCACTTAGCTCCCCAAGCAATTCTGGTTTTGTTGGTAAATGGAAGTGTTCTCTTAAGATGCTTTTATTCAGTTCCTTGGGATCAATACAGATTCTGAGACCCCCATCCGGTTTTTCCACCAACACCATAGAATGAACCCATTCAGTAGGTGTCTTGATTTTCTTTATAATACCTTTATCCTCCATCCTGGCAAGTTCCCATTTAAGACGATCCCTTAGAGCAACTGGAACATTTCGCATGGCATGCACTACTGGACGAGAACCTTCTTTTAGTTGTATTTTATGTTGCATTGGAAGACATCCTATTCCTTCAAATACTGCAGCATAGTCTGTTAATAAATGTTCTATGTCCTCTTCTTTATTAGTTCCATCAATGGCATTTACCCTTTTAATCAGTCCTAAAGTTTCACACATTTGAAGACCCAGTAGAGCTGGTTTGTTTCCTGGAACTACCAGAATGTTCATTTTATGCGTTTGATTTCCATATTCCAGGAACACACTGCACTTGCCAAGCACTGGGATAAAATCCCCATTATATGTCTTTAGTTTAACTGAGCTTTTCAGAAGTTCTGGTTTGTTCTTCAATTGGTGATACTTGCTCTCAGGCATCAAATTAGCTTGTGCACCTGTATCTACTTTGTAAGCAATATTAGTGCCATTTGTAATAGCTTCAATGACCCACTCCTTATCTGTAGCTTTGGTTAAGTCAAGTATTCCAATAAAGAATTCTTCTGATTCCTCACTTTCTGACTGGTCAACAATGTGAACCGTTTTTTTAGCTTTACACATCTTTTGAAAGTGATTCCTTTTTCCACATTTTCTGCAGATTTGCCCATAAGCCTGACATTGTCTTATGCCATGCTGCTTTCCACATCTGGTACATAGCCAGTCTGATTCAGGCTGAGAATTTGCTGTTTGTGTGATAAAACTTTTTACTTTCATTTTATTTTCATAATGTGGATGCACTTTGTTTTTCCCCACTGTAACTGACATTACTGGTGTTGCTGCTGTACTGTGGCAGAGTGTGCGCACTTGTTCCTGTGCTGCCTCTGAACTTTGACAAATTTCTACTGCCTTTTCCAGTGTTAAATCTTTCTCTCTGAGCAAGCGTTCTTTAACCCTTATATTTCTGCTGCCCATGACTAACTGGTCTCTGATTAATGAGTTACACATTGCTCCATAATTACATGATCTACTCTTCAGTTTTAAGTCTGTTACATACTCCTCAATAGTCTCTGTTTCATTCTGCATTCTACATCTGAAAAGATACCTTTCATAGGTTTCATTGCGTCTAGGTACACAGTACTGTTCAAATTTGTCTAGAACAACCTGATAAACATCCCTTTCTTCATCTGTAAATGTGAAGGTGTTGTATACATCTATTGCTGCTGATCCTGCTACAGTCAGAAAAAGTGCAATCTTTTGTTCATCATCTTGCTCCTGAGCTCCTATAGCTCTAACATATAGCCGGAATCTTTGCTTAAACCTCTGCCATGCATCTTCCATATTACCAGTCATTTTCAATTCTGGTGGAGGATTTAACTTTTCCATCTTAATGTTCTGAATTATGCAGTATTAATATAAAAGTCTGTAGTGCTGTTAGAATCAGTCAGTTGTACAAGTTATGATGATGCACTTACTCAGTTCATGAGAAGAAGCTGTAGTCACTCTGCCAGAGCCTTGACTCTCACACTTTCAATTTGCTGCAAAGATTTATAATGGATTCCTCAGAGTCCTTGCTTGTCAGTTCAGATGGAAGCAGGGAACTCCTTATTCTGACACCATGTTTTATCTTATTTATTTAAGGAGATCAAGCACAGGTCTTCATAACTGTAAACTTTATTAAGAAACTATACACACACACACTATGCAAGAGGCACTTCCTGATTCTGCCATTGTGCACATAACAACAGGTTGATATGGTTCATACCAACTGATAATCTCAATATCACACACACACTAGTACTGATACTTGTTCATACAGACATATAGATATAGCGCTGCCATAGTCTGTAACATTGGGTACATGATGATTAGTTAGGTGCACAGTACATGATATTTGTTCATACAGACATATAGATATAGTGCTGCTATGGTCTGTAGTGCTGGGTACATGATTAGTTAGGTGCACAGTACTGATACTTTGTTCATACAGACATATAGATATAGCGCTGCTATAGTCTGTAGCGCTGGGTACATGATTAGTTAGGTGCACAGTACTGATCCTTGTTCATACAGACATATAAATATAGCGCTGCCATAGTCTGTAACATTGGGTAGATGATTAGTTAGGTGCACAGTACATGATATTTGTTCATACAGACATATAGATATAGCGCTGCCATAGTCTGTAGTGCTGGGTACATGATTAGTTAGGTGCACAGTACTGATACTTGTTCATACAGACATATAGATATAGCGCTGCTATAGTCTGTAGTTCTGGGTACATGATTAGTTAGGTGCACAGTACTGATACTTGTTCATACAGACATATAGATATAGCGCTGCCATAGTCTGTAGTGCTGGGTACATGATTAGTTAGGTGCACAGTACTGATACTTGTTCATACAGACATATAGATATAGCGCTGCCATAGTCTGTAGTGCTGGGTACATGATTAGTTAGGTGTCACAGTACATGATACTTGTTCATAGAGAGATTTAGCGCTGCCATAGTCAATCAGACTACTAAAATATATTTTTCTTTTTTGGCGTATGGTTAGAAAACATTTGGGAGGAGTGGGATGCTTTGTGCTAAAATGCCTGGGCCTATTTTTGTTCCCAGTCCACCCTGATACTAGACAGTCATTGGGAACACATCAAGAGAAAAATACTGTAAGTGTCCCTTTAAATGAGCTTGTACAATGGTTTTAGTTGCACAAATAGCGTGAATAGGCAGTGTGAGTATATTTGGGGGTTATTGAAGTCGAGGGAGTACTAAGATGGTAAACGATAAGATTCCCTGCCCAGATTAATGTTTTTCTTTCTTTAATAATATGTTGCAGGGTAACTATATAGAATTAAAAATATTTACAATACACTGCAGCCAAGATATTTTTGGTTTGTCCGAAATGTTTGTAAAACTAATGTAAATGTTCAATGCTACAGGTGTAGCTAGAATACTTCACGCTCTGAAGAGTGCGCTAACCCGATCCTCTTCTAGTCAGAGCCCGGCCGCGCTAACCGGAGGCTAAATGTTCTCGGTTAGTGCAGTTTCTGGCAGCTGAGCGCACTAGCAAGAGTCTAAGCGCTCTCGTTTAGTGCAGGTCCTGGGAGCCGAGCACGCTAACAGGAGTTTAAACGCTCTTGGTTAGTGCAGGTTCTGGGAGACCAAGCATGCTAACAGGAGGCTATACACTTCGGTTAGTGCAGTTCCTGGGAGACCAAGCTCACTAACAGGAGGCTTAACGCTCTTAGTTAGTGCAGGTCCTGGCAGCCGAGCACGGTAACAGGAGGCTAAACGCTCTCAGTTAGTGCAGGTCCTGGGAGCCCGAGCATGCTAACAGGAGGCTATACACTTCGGTTAGTGCAGGTCCTGGGAGACCAAGCTCGCTAACAGGAGGCTAAATGCTCTCAGTTAGTGCAGGTCCTGGGAGTTGAGCGCGCTAACAGGCTAACAGGCTAAACGTTCTCGGTTAGTGCATTTCCTGGGAGCCAAGCATGCTAAGAGGAAGCAAAACGCTCTCGGTTAGTGCAGGTCTGGCAGCTGAGCTCGCTAACAGGAAGCTTAACCCTCTCAGTTAGTGCAGGTTGTGGGAATCGAGCTCGCTAATAAGAGGCTTAACACTCTCGGTTAGTGCAGATCCTGGAAGCCGACCATACTAATAGGAGGCTAAACGCTCTTGGTTAGAGCAATTCCTAGCAGCCGAGCGCGCTAACAAGAGACTTAGGCCCCAAGTTATCAAGGTCTGTCAGACCTGATCCGTCAGTGCGGATCAGGTCCGACAGACCTCGCTGAATACGGCGAGCAATACGCTCGCCATATTCAGCATTGCACCAGCAGCTCACAAGAGCTGCTGGTGCAACGCCGCCCCCTGCAGACTCACGGCCAATCGGCCGCCAGCAGGTAGGTGTTAATCAACCCGATCATACTGCTCAGAGCAGGTGGACAGGTTATGGAGCAGCGGTCTTTGTGACCGCTGCTTTATAACTGCTGTTTCTGGTGAGCCTGCAGGCTCGCCAGAAACACGGGGCATCAAGCTCCATTCGGAGCCTGATAAATATGCCCCTCTACGTTCTTGGTTAGTGCAATTCCTAGCAGCCGAGCGCACTAACAGGAGGCTTAACGCTCTCGGTTAGTGCAGGTTCTGGCAGCCAAGCTCGCTAACAGGAGGCTTAACACTCTCGGTTAGTGCAGGTCCTGGCAGCCAAGCTCGCTAACAGGAGGCTTAACACTCTCGGTTAGTGCAGGTCCTGGCAGCCAAGCTCGCTAACAGGAGGCTTAACGCTCTCAGTTAGTGCAGGTCCTAGCAGCCAAGCTCGCTAACAGGAGGCTTAACGCTGTCAGTTAGTGCAGGTCCTGGGAGCCAAGCTTGCTAACAGGAGACTTAACGCTCTCAGTTAGTGCAGGTCCTAGCAGCCAAGCTCGCTAACAGGAGGTTTAACGCTCTCGGTTAGTGCAGGTCCTGGGGGCCAAGCGCGCTAACAGGAGGCTTAACGCTCTCGGTTAGTGCAGGTCCTGGGAGCCAAGCACGCTAACAGGATGCTTAACGCTCTCAGTTAGTGCAGGTCCTGGCAGCCGAGCTCGCTAACAGTAGACTTAATGCTTTCGGTTAGTGCAGGTCCTGGGAGCTAATCTCGCTAACAGGAGGCTTAACGCTCTCGGTTAGTGCAGGTCCTGGGAGCCAAGCGCGCTAACAGGAGGCTTAACGCTCTAGGTTAGTGCAGATCCTGGGAGCCAAGCTCGCTAACAGGAGGCTAAACGCTCTCAGTTAGTGCAGGTCCTGGCAGCCAAGCTCGCTAACAGTAGACTTAACGCTCTCGGTTAGTGCAGGTCCTGGCAGCCAAGCGCACTAACAGGAGGCTAAACGCTCTCAGTTAGTGCAGGTCCTGGCAGCCGAGCTCGCTAACAGTAGACTTAACCCTCTCGGTTAGTGCAGGTCTTGGGAGCCAAGCTCGCTAACAGGAGGCTTAACGCTCTCGGTTAGTGCAGGTCCTGGAAGCCAAGCTCGCTAACAGGAGGCTTAACGCTCTTGGTTAGTGCAGGTCCTGGGAGCCAAGCTCGCTAACAGGAGGCTTAACGCTCTCGATTAGTGCGGGTCCTGGCAGCCAAGCTCGCTAACAGTAGACTTAACGCTCTCGGTTAGTGCAGGTCCTGGGAGCCAAGCGCGCTAACAGGAGGCTAAACGCTCTCGGTTAGTGCAGATCCTGGGAGCCAAGCTCGCTAACAGGAGGCTTAACGCTCTCGGTTAGTGCAGGTCCTGGCAGCCAAGCTCGCTAACAGGAGGCTTAAACGCTTTCGGTTAGTGCAGGTCCTGGGAGCCAAGCTCGCTTACAGGAGGCTTAACGCTCTTGGTTAGTGCAGGTCCTGGCAGCTGAGCATGCTCACAGGAGGCTAAACGCTCTTGGTTAGTGCAGGTCCTGGCAGCCGAGCATGCTCACAGGAGGCTTAACGCTCTTGGTTAGTGCAGGTCCTGGCAGCCGAGCATGCTCACAGGAGGCTTTACGCTCTTGGTTAGTGCAGGTCCTGGCAGCTGAGCATGCTCACAGGAGGCTTTACGCTCTTGGTTAGTGTAGGTCCTGGCAGCCGAGCTCGCTCACAGGAGGCTTAACGCTCTTGGTTAGTGCAGGTCCTGGCAGCCGAGCATGCTCAAAGGAGGCTTAACGCTCTTGGTTAGTGCAGGTCCAGCCGAGCTCGCTCACAGGAGGCTTAACGCTCTTGGTTAGCGCAGGTCCAGCAGAGCATGCTTAAAGGAGGCTTTACGCTCTTGGTTAGTGCAGGTCCTGGCAGCCGAGCATGCTCACAGGAGGCTTTACGCTCTTGGTTAGTGCAGGTCCTGGCAGCCGAGCATGCTCACAGGAGACTTTACGCTCTTGGTTAGTGCAGTTCCTGGCAGCTGAGCATGCTCACAGGAGGCTTAACGCTCTTGGTTAGTGCAGGTCCTGGCAGCCGAGCATGCTCACAGGAGGCTTTACGCTCTTGGTTAGTGCAGGTCCTGGCAGCCGAGCTCGCTCACAGGAGGCTTTACGCTCTTGGTTAGTGCAGGTCCTGGCAGCCGAGCATGCTCACAGGAGGCTTTACGCTCTTGGTTAGTGCAGGTCCTGGCAGCCGAGCATGCTCACAGGAGGCTTTACGCTCTTGGTTAGTGCAGGTCCTGGCAGCCGAGCATGCTCACAGGAGGCTTTACGCTCTTGGTTAGTGCAGGTCCTGGCAGCCGAGCATGCTCACAGGAGGCTTTACGCTCTTGGTTAGTGCAGGTCCTGGCAGCCGAGCATGCTTACAGGAAGCTAAACGCTCTTGGTTAGTGCAGGTCCTGGCAGCCGAGCATGCTCACAGGAGGCTTTACGCTCTTGGTTAGTGCAGTTCCTGGCAGCTGAGCATGCTCACAGGAGGCTTAACGCTCTTGGTTAGTGCAGGTCCTGGCAGCCGAGCATGCTCACAGGAGACTTTACGCTCTTGGTTAGTGCAGGTCCTGGCAGCCGAGCATGCTCACAGGAGACTTTACGCTCTTGGTTAGTGCAGGTCCTGGCAGCTGAGCATGCTCACAGGAGGCTTTACGCTCTTGGTTAGTGCAGGTCCTGGCAGCCGAGCATGCTCACAAGAGGCTTTACGCTCTTGGTTAGTGCAGTTCCTGGCAGCTGAGCATGCTCACAGGAGGCTTTACGCTCCTGTTTAGTGCAGGTCCTGGCAGCTGAGCATGCTCACAGGAGGCTTTACGCTCTTGGTTAGTGCAGGTCCTGGCAGCCGAGCATGCTCACAGGAGGCTTTACGCTCTTGGTTAGTGCAGTTCCTGGCAGCTGAGCATGCTCACAGGAGGCTTTACGCTCTTGGTTAGTGCAGGTCCTGGCAGCCGAGCATGCTCACAGGAGGCTTTACGCTCTCGGTTAGTGCAGGTCCTGGCAGCCGAGCATGCTCACAGGAGGCTTTTACGCTCTTGGTTAGTGCAGGTCCTGGCAGCTGAGCATGCTCACAGGAGGCTTTACGCTCTTGGTTAGTGCAGGTCCTGGCAGCCGAGCATGCTCACAGGAGGCTTTACGCTCTCGGTTAGTGCAGGTCCTGGCAGCCGAGCATGCTCACAGGAGGCTTTACGCTCTTGGTTAGTGCAGGTCCTGGCAGCCGAGCATGCTCACAGGAGGCTTTACGCTCTTGGTTAGTGCAGGTCCTGGCAGCCGAGCATGCTCACAGGAGGCTTTACGCTCTTGGTTAGTGCAGGTCCTGGCAGCCGAGCTCGCTCACAGGAGGCTTTACGCTCTTGGTTAGTGCAGGTCCTGGCAGCCGAGCATGCTCACAGGAGGCTTTACGCTCTTGGTTAGTGCAGGTCCTGGCAGCCGAGCAGGCTCACAGGAGGCTTTACGCTCTTGGTTAGTGCAGGTCCTGGCAGCCGAGCATGCTCACAGGAGGCTTTACGCTCTTGGTTAGTGCAGGTCCTGGCAGCCGAGCATGCTCACAGGAGGCTTTACGCTCTTGGTTAGTGCAGGTCCTGGCAGCCGAGCATGCTTACAGGAAGCTAAACGCTCTTGGTTAGTGCAGGTCCTGGCAGCCGAGCATGCTCACAGGAGGCTTTACGCTCTTGGTTAGTGCAGTTCCTGGCAGCTGAGCATGCTCACAGGAGGCTTAACGCTCTTGGTTAGTGCAGGTCCTGGCAGCCGAGCATGCTCACAGGAGACTTTACGCTCTTGGTTAGTGCAGGTCCTGGCAGCCGAGCATGCTCACAGGAGACTTTACGCTCTTGGTTAGTGCAGGTCCTGGCAGCTGAGCATGCTCACAGGAGGCTTTACGCTCTTGGTTAGTGCAGGTCCTGGCAGCCGAGCATGCTCACAAGAGGCTTTACGCTCCTGTTTAGTGCAGGTCCTGGCAGCTGAGCATGCTCACAGGAGGCTTTACGCTCTTGGTTAGTGCAGGTCCTGGCAGCCGAGCATGCTCACAGGAGGCTTTACGCTCTTGGTTAGTGCAGTTCCTGGCAGCTGAGCATGCTCACAGGAGGCTTTACGCTCTTGGTTAGTGCAGGTCCTGGCAGCCGAGCATGCTCACAGGAGGCTTTACGCTCTCGGTTAGTGCAGGTCCTGGCAGCCGAGCATGCTCACAGGAGGCTTTACGCTCTTGGTTAGTGCAGGTCCTGGCAGCTGAGCATGCTCACAGGAGGCTTTACGCTCTTGGTTAGTGCAGGTCCTGGCAGCCGAGCATGCTCACAGGAGGCTTTACGCTCTCGGTTAGTGCAGGTCCTGGCAGCCGAGCATGCTCACAGGAGGCTTTACGCTCTTGGTTAGTGCAGGTCCTGGCAGCCGAGCATGCTCACAGGAGGCTTTACGCTCTTGGTTAGTGCAGGTCCTGGCAGCCGAGCATGCTCACAGGAGGCTTAACGCTCTCGGTTAGTGCAGGTCCTGGCAGCCGAGCATGCTCACAGGAGGCTTTACGCTCTTGGTTAGTGCAGGTCCTGGCAGCCGAGCTTGCTAAGCCTGGCTGCCGATCTGGCAAGAAGAGGATCAGGTCAGTGCACTCTCCAGAGCACGTTAATATTAGGGACATAAGATCATTTGTTTCAAATTTTGAATGTTTGTACCTCCTTCTGACATTGTTTAATGTAATAATATTTGTAACACTCTCTTTAAATGTAATATTTAAATTGATTTTATTCTAATTATTCAATTTGAATATTGCAATATTTGAAATTGAATAATTTGAGTCAATATAGTTGTAATAATATTTCTAATGATCTCTTTAAATGCAATATTCATATTATACAATATTCCAAATAGAAACATTTAAATTGATATATTTGTATCTATTATGTATTAATTTACTAAGTTCCCTACCTCATGAACTTTTGAACGTCTGAATAGTTTTTGTTGAATTAAATTACATTTGAAATTTCGAATGTGGATATTCAATCTAATTATGAACATTTGAAAACTAAAATAACATTTGAAAACCAGAAATAACATTTGATTACTGAATTTTAATGGATTTTAATTATTATCGACATTCGAATGTCCAAAACGAATTACACTTTCAGCACATTTGCCCATCCCTAGTTAAGATAATTATTAACACCTTCAAAAATGAAAGGAAACTAATGAATAATGATGATTTTTGTCAGTATATTTTGTTTTTCTTTAATAGTCTTTGGTGCATTCATACGGATATTGGTTTTGTTAAAATGAAAATGAATATCCAATTTTCGGCACAAATGTACGAAAACAAATGCACATCTCTAATTAGCGTCACTTAATCCACATGTTCTCAGTACTGTGCATAACTTGTTTCTTACGGTTACAGTTAAAATAAGACATTAATTGTAAACTACTTTCCATCAGATTCCAGCTTGTGTGGTAAAAAAATAAAAAAACCGTCTGCCCAACAACTGGACATTATGGAGAAAGCCAAAGTCATTTTATGGCCTGTAGAAAGACTCATCATATCCGAGGAATGTTATAAAATGTTTCAAGATTTTAGTAAAAAAATTGAAAAAGAGGTCTGCACATCCAAACCAAACATAAACATGCTCAACGCAATCACTAATATGTTAAACGATGCAAAGAGACAGCTGGATGCAGATACGCTCACTCCATTTGATATTGAAACGTTTCTGACAAAGAACAAAAACAACAATCTAAAAAAGGCCCTGTTGCCTTACAGCAGTAAAAACGGCAAACAAACTTAACAAAGATGAGGTAGGTAACCTCTCTCAGAATGTGCATTATGTTAGGGATGTGTTTTCAACTAGAGTTTGGTCTATATTTACATTTATGGTTATGACTACAGCTAGGGTTAGGGTTATGGTTAGATTTATGGTTAGGATTACAGCTAGGGTTAGAGCTATGGTTAGATTTATGGTTATGGTTAGGATTACAGCTAGGGTTAAGATATGGTTACAGATAAGGTTATGGCTAGGATTGCATCTAGGATTAGGCTAAATTTACGTTTATGGTTATGGATAGGATTACAGCTAGTTTTATGGTTATAGTTGCAGATTGGGTTATGGTTAGGATTACAGCTAGTGTTATGGTTGCAGATTGGGTTATGGGTAGGATTACAAACTAGGGTTAGGCTAATTTTATATGTATGATTAGGGTTAGTGTTACAGCTACAGTTAGGGGTATGACTACAGATAGGGTTATGGTTGAGATAACAACTAGGGATAGGATATAGTTAGATTCATGGTTATGGTTAGCGTTTCAACTTTGGTAAGGGTTATGGTTATAGTATATAGGTTTATGTTTAGGATTACAACTGAGGTTAGTGTATGGTTACATTTATCGTTATTATTAGGGTTACAGTTACAGTTAGGGGTATAGTTACATACAGGGTTATGGTTAGGATTAAACTAAGGTTAGGGCTATAGTTAAGGTCATTGATCTTGCAAGAGTTACAAGTAGGGTTAGAGCTATAGTTTACTGATAGGATTGTGGTTAGGGTTACTTACAGATAGGGTTATGGTTAGAGTTACAGGCTATGGTTAAGGTCATTGATCTAGCTAGAGTTACAAGTATGGATACGTTATGATTATGGTTACAGCTGTAGTTGTGGCTATGGTTACGGATAAGGTTATGGTTAAGATTACAACTAGGTTTAGGGGTATTGTTACAGATATACTGTACATATGTGTGTGTGTTTGCGTGTGTGTATATATACAGTATATATATATATATATATATATATATACAGTATACATATGTGTGTGTGTGTGTATGTTTGTATATATACATATATATATATATATATGTGTGTGTGTGTGTATATATGTGTATTATATGTGTATATATATATATATATATATATATATATATATATAGTTGTGTGTGTGTGTGTAAGTATAGATATGTGTGTATATGCATGAGTGTATATATGTACAGTATTTATGTGTGTGTGTATATAAACGGGTATATATATATATATATATATATACATATATATGTGTGTGTGTGTGTGTGTGTATATCTGTTTATATGTGTGTGTATATATCTGTTTATATGTGTGTATATATATGTATGTGTGTATTATATATAAATATATATTATGTTGTGAGTAAAGTCAAATATTGGGTAAACCTAGGATTACCCGAGTAAAATGGACATTACTCAAGTGGCTGTGGGTAAAGCCTGATGTATGATTATAAATCAGATTGCGGAGTCACCACATCAAACATATACACGATGCACTGTAATTCCCCCCTCTTTACTATATATTTTGCCTTTGCCTGGGGGGTTCAAGGAGGGTGGAGCGCCCCTTGTAAACCTCATTCCCCATGGTTCTCTTGTGGTGGATGCCAGAGGATTGGCAGGGCATCTTCCTTAAACCCCCCATGCGGAGGCAAAAGAAATAGAGTAGATGGGGGAATAACAGTACATCAGACTTTACCCACAGCGGCTTGGGTAATGTGCATTTTACCCGGGTAACCCTAGGATTACCCGTACTTCTTACTTAACCATAGCATATATATATATGTGTACATATATGTTTATATGTGTGTGTATGTGAGAAGTGTTTTATGCTTAACTTTTATTAACATTGTATAGCACAGAACTACATAAACTCCATTGAGCGTGTTTTCTGCTTAGCGCTGGACCAATATCCGACATGTAGATGTTATCGCCCACTAGACTATCATTAGAACAATAAAATAACGTTGGACGTGTACTAGACACTAAGGTACAGTCCAAAGGAACAGCAGCTCTCATCAATGCATCAAAATTGAAGGTTTATTGGGACACCAAGGTGAAAAAGACATGTTGAATGTTATGATGTGTTTATCCCCTTTGCTGAGTTTAAACTCACAGGGCTTGTCAGTGAAGCGCAAAACTTTGCAACCAAGTGATAAGGGGTTTATCGCAAGGGTTTACGCTCGTCCGACTTACTGCTTGTATTACGAGTTAAAGGTAAATGTGATTGCTTGAGCGCAATCGCAATTTACACTAGAATGATTACTGCAACTTCAGAGCTCTGGTTTCGCAAAACAAAAACGGGTCAGAAAACACATCACAGATAGATTACAAAATACAGTTACATTCATAATTACACCATGTAATAATAATTATTTAAAAAAACCTAGTGCACATAAAAGTTATAAAGGCTCAAAGATACGAGGTCTCAGGTGGTCTATAATAATGAATATGTATGTATGTATGTATATATATATATATATATATATATATATATATGTGTGTGTGTATATGTAAACATATGTATTTATATGTTTATATATGTATTTATATGGGTATATATGTATTTATATGTTTATATATGTATTTTTATTGGTATATATGTATTTATATGTTTATATATGTATTTATATTGGTATATATGTATTTATATGTGTGTACATATGTATTTACAGACATATATAAACACATAAATACATCTGTGCACACATATAAACACATAAATACATCTGTACACATATATAAACACATAAATACATCTGTACACATATATAAACACATAAATACATATGTACACACATATAAACATATATAGAAGTGCATTGGAGCCCTTTGCAGTTAAGTAGATGAAAACATGTAAAAACATATTTATGCAATATTCATATTTAATAAAGGTTTTAACTATGTATTTACTGTAAATATTTCACATTCCAATGTTCTGCACATAGCAGAATATGTTCTATGTATTTCTAAATAAATATACCTATAATATCCTATCTATCTATATATTTATTTATATATATATATATATATATATATATATATATATATATATATATACAGTATATATATATAGATCTATATATTGTACCAAAATACCATCATATATATATATATATATATATATATATATAAATTTTTTAATCAATTGTACATATTATGTTATGTGTAGAACAGTGAAATATTTATATTTTCATGCCATGTTAGCACAAATGAGAATATGTGCGAGAGTGGTGTGTTTTTGAGGTATTTTTCCACTTTTTTTCTCCATTGACTTCTATGGGATATACGTGAATGCACACGCGATATTCTAAGCTCGGCTTATTGCGCTTGTCGGGTTATCTCAAGAGCAAAAAATGTTTACTTTCAACTCGTAATATGAGAACAACAAAAAGCTTACTTAAATCGCAATCACCGCTCTAGTGGAAGTGTTAATTTACACTCTACTTGTAATCTGGCCCACAGTTACATACAAGCAACAATCAGTTCCAACCCTCTTAAAGCCCAAACCAGCCGCATTTTAAATATTTAATTTCTTAGGTTCCTAAGTAGCTCAATCAATAAAAAAATTTAAAAAGTTGTTTCTGTTGGATTCTCTCAATGCAAAGTATTAATGGAGTTTTCTTGATGGAAATTTATTTTCTAATATATTACAAAGACCTTGAATTTACAAAGCACACAAGACCAGGAGAGACGCTACACAGCTCGTTTAATGGAGTGAAACAGACCCCAGCAGTATTTACAGTGTATGGCTGTGTATGTCAGATACAGCTTGTGTGTTCTATAATGATAACTATTCTGTAACAATCATTAATGAATCATTTATCAATAGCTACTAATATTTGTATTTCATGTGGTCAGTAGACACAGACTTTTATTCTAGACATTACACATTTCTACTGTGCTATGTAAGCAACCTCAGTATCTGTTATTACCTAGTATCTGTGTTTTTTCTTTACAGGTCAGAATATTAGATGTCCGGAGAGCTAGAAAAACCCGGGTCTGATGGATCATATTATTATGCACAAGCTATAAAATGTTAACTACTAATAAATGAATAAAAAAAATTCTGCTTTCTTTTGTTTTTTTCATTAAGACAATTTATATTACTATCAGCTCTGGAGTCATAAGTTTTGTAACAGTGCGAGTAGTTTATATATAGTTACGTATACTAGACCTGCACTAAGGGTAGAAGAGTTTTGGTGAAGGGGTAAATTGTGGGTAGTAGCTCAGAAAGTCTCTTTTCTGTTACCATCAGAAAGGAGTTAAATAATTGTTCTGTGTATTACTGGCATACTCCTCTGTGTGTATTTATAGCTAACAGAGCTAAATCCCTTTTATACAATTGTTACTGGCATATTGGAGCTTAAATCACGTCTTCTGAGTCTGTTACTTACAAAAAAAAGGGGTTAATTTACTGTTTATATTTGGATTAAACAACCTCTTGATTACTAGAAGGGACTGAAAAGTAGACTTGTGCAGCTTCGAAAAATTCGGTTCGGATCGATTCGGACCGATTCGAATTTCGGTTCGGATCGATTCGAATTCGGAAGAAATCGAATGAATTCGTTTCAGATTCATTCGGATTCTTTCGGATTCGTGAAAAATTCAGTTCGATATGGTTCGATTCGGTTTGAATCGATTCGGAATTTCGGAATTTCTGTCAGTGTTAAGTGGGATGTGCTGTGTATTACACTAGTATACTGTACAATACTAGTGTAATACACGGCCATCCGAATCTACCGAATAAATTCAAATCGATTCAGATTTATTCGGTAGATTCGGCACTACCGCAATTCGGAAATTCAAATCGATCCGAATCTCCGAATTCGACAAATTCGTCGGAATTTCGATTCAGACCGAATCGAATCGCACGTCTACTGAAAAGCATTGTGTACAAATAGGTTTTATCTCACTGGGTTAGCCATATGTTCAAATCTGTAATTTTATAATTTTATAAGATTCTGTATATATATATATATATATATATATATATAACTACACAGAGGTCCACAAGTAAATCGATATAGGAACCGTTAACCCCCAGAAATAAACACTATATTAAATATTAAATGAGTATTAATTATTAAAGCCGGCAAATAGACAATAAGATCTTCACAAATGATCATTGTGGGGGGCTACAATATCGTTCATATCTCATCCAGAGTTTCGTCCCATACCTTTTCTCATAACCATAAAGAAAGTTGAACCATGCCAAACAGGGACAGATATACAGATCAATCCGGAACAACAGGAGAGAAGTTGCACAGCGCTATTCACATTCAGCGTCTGCTTCGTATTACCTGTTCTTGTGAGATGACTTTGTTCCCCCCCTAGGCCATAACATTCCGCTTACCTTTCGTAGGCATATAATAAAGCTATCCACGGCTTACATAGGGAGACTTACAGGGGTTTCCTGGATGTAAATGCAAGTTAGAACGCTGTAATTCCAGACAGCGTGGAAATCGGCAAACAGCCAATACAGACTCTGCTACACCTGTTTCACTCTACGTCACTTGGGGTTTCCTCAGGCACAATCGATAGCTATTGCATAGATTCAGACCTCTATATTGTGTCTCCCACAGGTGAATTGATCGTTGATTACTTTGTTGCACATCAAAACAGAAAAGTGTTTATTATTATTCCTAAACATTTTGTTACAAGTTTATAAATTTCTTAATAACCAGTATCCCTGATCAGTGGCTGCACATCGATCTAATAGTATATTACCATTTCAAAAAACTAAAGCTAAAGCTCTATCCTAAATTAAATAACATTGTAACCATTTCATATAATATTGATATATCATCATACCTATCAACAACATGCCATATTTACTTGCAAATTATCCATTTTTATAAATTTGGTTAGGATCTATTTTTCTGCTAAACTTACATAAATAGAGGGGGTATAAATTATCCATAGACATTTCTAACCTAGATTGTACAAAGTCGACCTATCAGTAAATAAGAAAGGGTGCATAGTTTAGTTCTTCATTTAACCCCTTAGGTTGGAGTGAATTGAGATGATAAATCCACTTACATTAAGATTTCAGAAGCAAATTATCCCAATCACCCCCTCTTTCTGTGAGGTCTATAAGCTCAAGGCTAATACATTTCAGATCAAATACACTGCTCTGATGAGTTATAGAAATGTCTCGCTACCCCACTGTCCTAATTTTTTTCATTAAGTCTCTTCTGTGCTCCTTCATTCGCTCCCTGAACTCTCTATATGTTTCTCCCACATAGAGCCGGGGGCAAGAACAGTAGGCTACGTATACCACACCCTCACTACTGCATGTAATGTGGCCCTTAATCCTGTGTGGGTGGCCTGTTGAATCAATCATATACTGCCCTCTTGTTAGATGTTTGCACATTTTGCATCTACCACATCTGTGGCAACCATCCTTCATTTGGTGTTTACCCAGCAAATCTGTCTTGCTTTTATAGTGACTATGCACCAATTTATCTTTAAGCGACGGGGCACGTCTAGCTGTCATTAGTGGGTAATCTCCTACTATTTTGTGTAAATCAGTATCTGTGGTAAGGATATTCCAATGTCTTTTTAATACTTTTCTCAGTTCTTCCCATTCTGAATTGTAAGTACTAATAAACCTCACTTCTGAACTTGATTGTTTATCTATCGATTCATACAATAATTTTCCACGTGTGATCTCACTAGCTCTTTTATAGCCCTTTTTAATTACTATTTTTGAGTAACCTCTAGCTAAAACTGTTTCCCTCAAATCATTTGCATATTCCTTATATGTCAGTTCCTGAGAACAGTTTCTTTTCTGTCGCAAATATTGACCCATTGGTATAGAATTGATTTGATGTGGGGGATGATGACTTGATGCATCTAATAAAGTATTGGCTGAGGTGCTCTTCCTAAATGTCTCTGTCACTAGCTTATCTTGTTCTCTTGATATTTTTAAATCTAAAAAAGGAAGTGATTCATAGCTCCATTCAAAAGTGAAATTCAGGTTTCAATCAATACAGTTTAGTTGCTGCATAAATTTATTTAAATCATCTGATGTGCCCTCCCATAATAGGAGGACATCATCAATATAGCGAATCTATAACGTTATTGCCTTTTCAAATTCGCATGCTGCATCCAAAATGTTATCATTTTCCCATCTACCAAAGCATGCACCCATTGCTGTCCCCATTATGTGTCTATAATATTTCTCATCAAATTTAAAGTAATTTCTGTTAAGGACAAAATGTAGTAGATCAAGGACAAAATCAGTATGGTCATCAAATTTTGGGCCTCTCTGATTAAGAATAGTCTTAATGGTGTCCATGCCTTTATTGTGGGGGATGGATGAGTATAAGGCTTCTACGTCAATGGACACTAGTATTGTCTCTGGGGTAAGTACTATATCATCCAATTTTCTCAGGACCTCAGTAGTGTCTTTGACGTAGGAAGGTAGGGAAGTGAGGTATGGTCTTAGGCACCAGTCCAAATATTTTGTTACTCCCTCAGTAAGTCCACCAATACCCGACACTATTGGTCGTCCTGGTGGGGGGTTCTTTTGTTTGTGTATCTTAGGTGTTGTGTAAAGCGTTGGGGTGACTGGGTATTTAACTTGCATAAAGGATAGTTATTTTTTTTGATCAAACCATCAGACAGAGCTTTGTTCAAAATACAGTCCAACTCCTCCTTATATTGTGAGGTTGGATTAAACTTTAATTTTTCATATTGTGTAGTGTTGTTGAATTGTCAAAGACACTCAGTTTTGTAATCCTGAGCATCAAGGATCACAACGTTCCCGCCCTTGTCTGATGGTTTCACCACAATAGTTTCATCATTAATTAGATCATTTAATGCCATTCTTTGATCTTTGGTTAAATTATCCTTTTTATTATTTTTTTATTGCTAAACCTTTTAGGTCTTTTTCAACCAATTTAACAAATGTCATAACACTTGGTACCATCGATAATGATGGCATGTATGAAGATTTAGGTTTAAGATTGCTGAAACCAATTGTACCTGTGTTCTCAATTTCTGATTTTTCTTCAGATAAAATTTCCAAATTTTCCAGAGCAATTCTATCATGCATGTCCAACTGTGTTTCAGCTATTTTACCCATATTCAATTTTCTTATCACTACCTTTCTTGCAAAAAAATGGAGATCTTTAGAGGTGGTGAATTTGTCCAGATTATTGTACGGTCAGAAAGTCAGTCCTTTACTTAACACTGCAATATGTTGTTTATTGAGCAGCTTTTTCGACAGGTTCACCACCTCCAAGTCCTGTTTTTCACCTTTGTCTATTTGGGTGTTTTGTTGCTCTGCTGACTTCTCAGAGCATAGCTTGTTTGTTTTTGACCAGTTTTTCCTATGTTTTCTCTCTCCCCTTCTTCTCTTTTTTTGTCTTGTATCCTCCTGCTGCGTAAAAAAATCCCCCTTCTTCTACCTCTATTTCTCCTTGGTGATCTGTTCATATCAGTCTCTGAATCAGATCTCTCTGACTCCAATGTTCCTGATTTTTGACCTGTGTAATCATATACTACCCCTTCCTTATAGTCCAACAAATCCCTCAACAATTTCCTTCTCTTTCTTGATTTAATTTCATCCTGTAATTTCCTTAATTCTAATCTGATCTCTTCACTCAGTTTGTTGTGTTGTTCATTAGCTTGCCATTTATCGAAATTTCCCTTAGATACTACTACTTCTTTATTGATAATGTCTTCTTTATTTTCTGTTTCCTTAATAATTAAACGCATAAGTTTTAATAAGCATTCTGTAAGACATTTTTCCCATTCTTCTTTAAACTCTGTAATGTTTGGTTGATTAAGATTAATCCCTGGTTTCTTTCTTAATCTTAATCCTCTTGGGATCATATAATTCTCTATATATCTTTTCAAACTACAGGTGGCCCTCGTTTTACAACGGTCCAATTTACACCGTTTCAGAATAACAACCTTTTTTTCCAGTCATGTGACTGCTATTGAAAAGCATTGAGAAGCAGTGCATTTATTAAAATAGCCAGTAGGTGTCCGCTTGTGTTGCAGCAAAGCCAAGCAAGCTGAAATTAATCAGTTTAACCAGACCTGAGCTATCAAGCAGATTTCAAAGGAACAAGATCTTCCTGTCTATAAGATCTTCCTGTCTATAAATCAGTCCAGATTGGAATGCATAGAAAGAACTGTTTGCAGAAAAATGCAAGTGAAGTCTGTGTTGTGTGATTATTTTATTCTTTTTATAATACTGTTAAGCAAATGTTTTTGTTCATTTAACTTAGTTTAATTATATATTCTGTGTTGTGTGATTATTTTATTAGGTTTATAATTCTGTTTAGCATTTAAATTCTTCATTTCAAAGCTTTAAAAATAATGTATTAGGTGTTACTTATGACAATTTTGAGAGGGGCCTGGAACCTATCTCCCTCACTTCCCATTGACTTACATTATAAACTGGGTTTCAATTTACAACCATTCCTTCTGGAACCTAACCCCGGCGTAAACTGAGGGCTACCTGTACTAATCTCCCATTTGATTTTTAGTTGCTTAATGAGATTATTTTTATGTGTTTTATAGTCCTGAAAAATGCTTTTCCCTACCACAGTGCTAATATCCTTAGGACCTTCTAAAGTGAAAGTTTCAGCTAAATCATATTCCCATTTAGTGTCATCAATTGATACCATACTAAAGTCACTGATTTAGTGAGTATTTAAGGGAAACTGACGGCTCCTAAAATTAACACCAAACAGCCGCAAGGTACTAGAAAGGGAATTAAAGCCCAGAAAAGACTTTTAATAAAGTTTGTACCAGCTGACTCTAGGATATTAAGGCTATGCACAAGGTCTGAATCTATGCAATAGCTATCGATTGATTGTGCCTGAGGAAACCCCAAGTAACGTAGGATGAAACACGTGTAGCAGAGTCTGTATCGGCTGTTTGCCGATTTCCACACTGTCTGGAATTACAGCGTTCTAACTTGCATTTACATACAGGAAACCCCTGTAAGTCTCCCTATGTAAGCCGTGGACAGCTTTATTATATGCCTACGAAAGGTAAGCGGAATGTTATGACCTAGGGGGTGAACAAAGTCATCTCACAAGAACAGGTAATACGAAGCAGACGCTGAATGTGAATAGCGCTGTGCAACTTCTCTCCTGTTGTTCCGGATTGATCTGTATATCTGTCCCTGTTTGGCATGGTTCAATTTTCTTTATGGTTATGAGAAAAGGTATGGGACGAAACTCTGGATGAGATACGACACCTACATTATATTATTAACCCCTAATCTGCCGCTCCGGACACTGCCGCCATCTACATTATACTTATGAACCCCTAATCTGCTGCCCCCAACATCGCTGACACCTACATTATATTTATTAACCCCTAATCTGCCACCCCCAACGTCGCCACCACTATAATAAACATATTAAGCCCTAAACCTAAGTCTAACCCTAACCCTACCCCCCCTAACTTAAATATAATTTAAATAAATCTAAATAAAATTACTATCATTAATTAAACTATTCCTATTTAAAACTAAATACTTACCTGTAAAATAAACCCTAAGCTAGCTACAATATAACTAATAGTTACATTGTAGCTAGCTTAGGGTTTATTTTTATTTTACAGGCAAGTTTGTATTTATTTTAACTAGGTAGAATAGTTATTAAATAGTTATTAACTATTTAATAAACTACCTAGCTAAAATAAAGACAAATTTACCTGTAAAATAAAACCTAACCTAAGTTACAATTACACCTAACACTACACTATAAGTAAATTAATTCCCTAAATTAAATACAATTAAATAAAATTAGCTAAAGTACAAAAAAAACAAACACTAAATTACAGAAAATAATAAACAAATTACAAGATTTTTAAACTAATTACACCTAATCTAATCACCCTAACAAAATAAAAAAGCCCCCCAAAATAAAAAAAGCTCTACCCTACACTAAATTACAAATAGCCCTTAAAGGGCCTTTTGCAGGGCATTGCCCCAAAGTAATCAGCTCTTTTACCTGTAAAAAAAGTGACAAATCCCCCCCAACATTAAAACCCACCACCCACACAACCAACCCTACTCTAAAACCCACCCAATACCCCCTTAAAAAAACCTAACACTAACCCTTTGAAGATCACCTTACCGGGAGAAGTCTTCGCCCAACCGGGCCGAAGTCCTCAACGAATCCGACAGAAGTGGTCCTTCAGACGGGCAGAAGTCTTCATCCAGACAGCATCTTCTATCTTCATCCAACCGGTGCGGAGCGGTTCCATCTTCAAGACATCTGACGCGGAGCATCCTTTTCTTCCGATGGCTACGACTGAATGAAGGTACCTTTAAGTGACGTCATCCAAGATGGTGTCCCTTCAATTCCAATTGGCTGATAGAATTCTATCAGCCAATCGGAATTAAGGTAGAAAAAATCCTATTGGCTGATGCAATCAGCCAATAGGATTGAGCTGATTGGAACAGCCAATAGAATGCCAGCTCAATCCTATTGGCTGATTGGATCAGCCAATCGGAATTGAAGGGACGCCATCTTGGATGAAGTCACTTAAAGGTACCTTCATTCAGTCGTAGCCGTCGGAAGAAGAGGATGCTCCGCGTCGGATGTCTTGAAGATGTCTTGAAGATGGACCCGCTCCGGGCCGGATGAAGATAGAAGATGCTGTCTGGATGAAGACTTCTGCCCATCTGGAGGACCACTTCTGCCCATCTGGAGGACCACTTCTGCTGGATTCGTTGAGGACTTCAGCCCGGTTGGGTGAAGACTTCTCCCAGTAAGGTGATCTTCAAGGGGTTAGTGTTAGGTTTCTTTAAGGGGGTATTGGGTGGGTTTTAGAGTAGGGTTGGTTGTGTGGGTGGTGGGTTTTAATGTTGGGGGGGATTTGTAATTTTTTTTACAGGTTAAAGAGCTGATTACTTTGGGGCAATGCCCCGCAAAAGGCCCTTTTAAGGGCTATTTGTAATTTAGTGTAGGGTAGGGCTTTTTTATTTTGGGGGGGCTTTTTTATTTTGTTAGGGGGATTTGATTTGAATTTAGTGTTTGTTTGTTTCTTGTACTTTAGCTAATTTTATTTAATGGTATTTAATTTAGGTAATTAATTTAATTATAGTGTAGTGTTAGGTGTTAGTGTAAATTAGGTTAGGTTTTATTTTACAGGCACTTTTGAATTTATTTTAACTAGGTAGTTATTAAATGGTTAATAACTATTTAATAACTATTGTACCTAGTAAAAATAAATACAAACTTGCCTGTAAAATAATAATAAACCCTAAGCTAGCTACAATGTAACTATAAGTTATATTGTAGCTATCTTAGGGTTTATTTTATAGGTAAGTATTTAGTTTTAAATAGGAATAATGTAGTTATTAATAGTATGTTTTATTTAGATTTATTTAAATTATATTTAAGTTAGGGAGGGTTAGACTTAGGTTTAGGGGTTAATAACTTTAATATAGTGGCGGCGACGTTGGGGGCGGCAGATTAGGGGTTAATAAATGTAGGTAGGTGGCGTCGATGTTAGGGCCGGCAGATTAGGGGTTAAAAATATTTAACTAATGTTGCGAGGCGGGAGTGCGGCAGTTTAGGGGTTAATATATTTATTATAGTGGCGGCGATGTCCGGTTCGGCAGATTAGGGGTTTAAAATTTTATTTTAGTGTTTGCGATGTGGGGGGGGCCTCGGTTTAGGGGTTAATAGGTAGTTTATAGGTGTTAGTGTACTTTTTAGCACTTTAGCTAAGAGTTTTATGCTACGGCGTTGTAGTGTAAAACTCTTAACTACTGACTTTAAAATGCGGTACCAGTCTTTACAGGAGAGGGTCTGCCGCTCACTTTTTGGCAGACTCGTAATACCGGCGCTATGCAAGTCCCATTGAAAAAATAGGATACGCAATTGACGTAAGTGGATTTGCGGTATTTCCAAGTCTGGAAAGTGAGCAGTACACCTGTACCTGCAAGACTCGTAATGCCAGCGGGCGTGAAAAGCAGCGTTGGGACCGACCAACGCTGATTTTTAAGCCTTACACACAACTCGTAATCTAGTCGAAAGTATTGCAGTATGCATTGATACCTTTTTTTTATTGGACTAACATAATATTTCAAAGACAAGCTTTCGAGAGTTTTCCTCCCTTCCTCCTGTCTGAAGCAATACTGATCAATCTGATATAGAAACACATCACATACAACAAATGGAAGGGAGGGAGGGGGTGAGAGGGGTGTCATAAAAAGCAGAGTATGTGTCTGAAGGAGAATATAGCTGAGAATAGACAGAAAGAGTAAATAAACAGAGGAGAGTAAATAGGCAAGATGGGAGGAAAAACAAAAGGGAAAAAAAAGCATGGCATACACGAATAGAGCTACAATGGTGAATGAAAACATAAATGTTTTTGTGGTGAGATATTGGGGGGTAGTTATCAAGCCGTCTACTTTTCTGGCTTCGCCGGCCCAATACGCCCGCCTAAGCTCGCCTACCTTCGCTGCCGCGGACCTGAAAAAATACGCCTAAGTTATCAAATAAAGCTGTCAAAAAGCCGCGGGGCGATGAGCAGCGGACTGTGAGAGTTATCACTCATCCGATCTCGCTGCCCTTCGGCTTTTTCCCAGCTTTATTGCTAGCCTGTCACTAAGCACTCACACTAAACTACACTGTTCTACCCCCTATACCGGCGCCCCCGGAGCCTCCCGCAACTCAATAAAGTTACTAACCCCTAAACCGCCGCTCCTAGACCCCGCCGCAAGTCTTATAAATGTATTAACCCCTAAACCGCCGCTCCTAGACCCCGCCGCAAGTCTTATAAATGTATTAACCCCTAAACCGCTGCTCCCGGACACCGCTGCCACCTACAGTATACCTAGTAACCCCTATCCTGCCCCCCACTACACCGCCGCCACTGTAATAAAATTATTAACCCCTAAACCTAAGTCTAACCCTAACGCCCCCCTAACTTAAATATTAATTAAATAAGTCTAAATAAATTAACTCTTATTAACTAAATGAATCCTATTTAAAACTAAATACTTACCTTTAAAATAAACCCTAATATAGCTACAATATAAATAATAATTATATTCTAGCTATCTTAGGATTTATTTTTATTTTACAGGTACCTTTCAGTTTATTTTAACCAGGTACAATAGCTATTAAATAGTTATTAACTATTTAATAGCTTACCTAGCTAAAATAAAGATAAATGTACCTGTGAAATAAATCCTTAACCTAAGTTACAATTACACCTAACACTACACTATACTTTAATAAATTATTCCTATTTAAAAATAAATACTTACCTGTAAAATAAACCCTAAGATAGCTACAATATAATTAATAATTATATTATAGCTATCTTAGACCTAGATTTGGAGTTCGGCGGTAGCCGTGAAAACCAGCGTTAGAGGCTCCTAACGCTGGTTTTAGGCTACCGCCGGTATTTAGAGTCATGTAGGTAAGGGTCTAACGCTCACTTTTCATCCGCGACTTTTCCATACCGCAGATCCCCCTACGCCATTTGCGTATCCTATCTTTTCAATGGGATCTTCCTAACGCCGGTATTTAGAGTCGTTTCTGCAGTGAGCGTTAGAGCTCTAACGACAAGATTCCAGCCGCAGAAAAAAAGCAGGAGTTAAGAGCTTTCTGGCTAACGCCGGTTTATAAAGCTCTTAACTACTGTACCCTAAAGTACACTAACACCCATAAACTACCTATGTACCCCTAAACCGAGCTCCCCCCACATCGCCGCCACTCGATTAAAATTTTTAACCCCTAATCTGCCGACCGCCACCTACGTTATACTTATGTACCCCTAATCTGCTGCCCCTAACACCGCCGACCCCTATATTATATTTATTAACCCCTAACTTGCCCCCCACAACGTCGCCGCAAGCTACTTAAAATAATTAACCCCTAATCTTCCGACCGCAAATCGCCGCCACCTACGTTATCCCTATGTACCCCTAATCTGCTGCCCCTAACATCGCCGACCCCTATGTTATATTTATTAACCCCTAATCTGCCCCCCACAACGTCGCCGACACCTACCTACACTTATTAACCCCTAATCTGCCGAGCGGACCTGAGCGCTACTATAATAAATGTATTAACCCCTAATCCGCCTCACTAACCCTATCATAAATAGTATTAACCCCTAATCTGCCCTCCCTAACATCGCCGACACCTACCTTCAATTATTAACCCCTAATCTGCCGACCGGAGCTCACCGCTATTCTAATAAATGGATTAACCCCTAAAGCTAAGTCTAACCCTAACACTAACACCCCCCTAACTTAAATATAATTTACATCTAACGAAATAAATTAACTCTTATTAAATAACTTATTCCTATTTAAAGCTAAATACTTACCTGTAAAATAAATCCTAATATAGCTACAATATAAATAATAATTACATTGTAGCTATTTTAGGATTAATATTTATTTTACAGGCAACTTTGTAATTATTTTAACCAGGTACAATAGCTATTAAATAGTTAAGAACTATTTAATAGTTACCTAGTTAAAATAATTACAAATTGACCTGTAAAATAAATCCTAACCTAAGTTATAATTAAACCTAACACTACCCTATCAATAAAATAATTAAATAAACTACCTACAATTACCTACAATTAACCTAACACTACACTATCAATAAATTAAATAAACACAATTGCTACAAATAAATACAATTAAATAAACTATCTAAAGTACAAAAAATAAAAAAGAACTAAGTTACAGAAAATAAAAAAATATTTACAAACATAAGAAAAATATTACAACAATTTTAAACTAATTACACCTACTCTAAGCCCCCTAATAAAATAACAAAGCCCCCCAAAATAAAAAATTCCCTACCCTATTCTAAAATACAAAAATTACAAGCTCTTTTACCTTACCAGCCCTGAACAGGGCCCTTTGCGGGGCATGCCCCAAGAAGTTCAGCTCTTTTGCCTGTAAAAAAAAACATACAATACCCCCCCCCCCCAACATTACAACCCACCACCCACATACCCCTAATCTAACCCAAACCCCCCTTAAATAAACCTAACACTAAGCCCCTGAAGATCTTCCTACCTTGTCTTCACCTCACCAGGTATCACCGATCCGTCCTGGCTCCAAGATCTTCATCCAACCCAAGCGGGGGTTGGCGATCCATAATCCGGTGCTCCAAAGTCTTCCTCCTATCCGGCAAGAAGAGGACATCCGGACCGGCAAACATCTTCTCCAAGCGGCATCTTCTATGTTCTTCCATCCGATGACGACCGGCTCCATCTTGAAGACCTCCAGCGCGGATCCATCCTCTTCTTCCGACGACTAGACGACGAATGACGGTTCCTTTAAGGGACGTCATCCAAGATGGCGTCCCTCGAATTCCGATTGGCTGATAGGATTCTATCAGCCAATCGGAATTAAGGTAGGAATTTTCTGATTGGCTGATGGAATCAGCCAATCAGAATCAAGTTCAATCCGATTGGCTGATCCAATCAGCCAATCAGATTGAGCTCGCATTCTATTGGCTGTTCCGATCAGCCAATAGAATGCGAGCTCAATCTGATTGGCTGATGGGATCGGCCAATCGGATTGAACTTGATTCTGATTGGCTGATTCCATCAGCCAATCAGAAAATTCCTACCTTAATTCCGATTGGCTGATAGAATCCTATCAGCCAATCGGAATTCGAGGGACGCCATCTTGGATGACGTCCCTTAAAGGAACCGTCATTCGTCGTCTAGTCGTCGGAAGAAGAGGATGGATCCGCGCTGGAGGTCTTCAAGATGGAGCCGGTCGTCATCGGATGGAAGAACATAGAAGATGCCGCTTGGAGAAGATGTTTGCCGGTCCGGATGTCCTCTTCTTGCCGGATAGGAGGAAGACTTTGGAGCACCGGATTATGGATCGCCAACCCCCGCTTGGGTTGGATGAAGATCTTGGAGCCACGACGGATCGGTGATACCTGGTGAGGTGAAGACAAGGTAGGAAGATCTTCAGGGGCTTAGTGTTAGGTTTATTTAAGGGGGGTTTGGGTTAGATTAGGGGTATGTGGGTGGTGGGTTGTAATGTTGGGGGGGGGGGGTATTGTATGTTTTTTTTTACAGGCAAAAGAGCTGAACTTCTTGGGGCATGCCCCGCAAAGGGCCCTGTTCAGGGCTGGTAAGGTAAAAGAGCTTGTAATTTTTGTATTTTAGAATAGGGTAGGGAATTTTTTATTTTGGGGGGCTTTGTTATTTTATTAGGGGGCTTAGAGTAGGTGTAATTAGTTTAAAATTGTTGTAATATTTTTCTTATGTTTGTAAATATTTTTTTATTTTCTGTAACTTAGTTCTTTTTTATTTTTTGTACTTTAGATAGTTTATTTAATTGTATTTATTTGTAGCAATTGTGTTTATTTAATTTATTGATAGTGTAGTGTTAGGTTAATTGTAGGTAATTGTAGGTAGTTTATTTAATTATTTTATTGATAGGGTAGTGTTAGGTTTAATTATAACTTAGGTTAGGATTTATTTTACAGGTCAATTTGTAATTATTTTAACTAGGTAGCTATTAAATAGTTATTAACTATTTAATAGCTATTGTACCTGGTTAAAATAATTACAAAGTTGCCTGTAAAATAAATATTAATCCTAAAATAGCTACAATGTAATTATTATTTATATTGTAGCTATATTAGGATTTATTTTACAGGTAAGTATTTAGCTTTAAATAGGAATAAGTTATTTAATAAGAGTTAATTTATTTCGTTAGATGTAAATTATATTTAAGTTAGGGGGGTGTTAGTGTTAGGGTTAGACTTAGCTTTAGGGGTTAATCCATTTATTAGAATAGCGGTGAGCTCCGGTCGGCAGATTAGGGGTTAATAATTGAAGGTAGGTGTCGGCGATGTTAGGGAGGGCAGATTAGGGGTTAATACTATTTATGATAGGGTTAGTGAGGCGGATTAGGGGTTAATACATTTATTATAGTAGCGCTCAGGTCCGCTCGGCAGATTAGGGGTTAATAAGTGTAGGTAGGTGTCGGCGACGTTGTGGGGGGCAGATTAGGGGTTAATAAATATAACATAGGGGTCGGCGATGTTAGGGCAGCAGATTAGGGGTACATAGGGATAACGTAGGTGGCGGCGGTTTACGGAGCGGCAGATTAGGGGTTAAAAGTGTAATGCAGGGGTCAGCGATAGCGGGGGCGGCAGAATAGGGGTTAATAAGTGTAAGGTTAGGGGTGTTTAGACTCGGGGTACATGTTAGAGTGTTAGGTGCAGACGTAGGAAGTGTTTCCCCATAGGAAACAATGGGGCTGCGTTAGGAGCTGAACGCGGCTTTTTTGCAGGTGTTAGGTTTTTTTTCAGCTCAAACAGCCCCATTGTTTCCTATGGGAGAATCGTGCACGAGCACGTTTTTGAGGCTGGCCGCGTCCGTAAGCAACTCTGGTATCGAGAGTTGCATTTGCGGTAAAAATGCTCTACGCTCCTTTTTTGGAGCCTAACGCAGCATTTTTTTGGACTCTCGATACCAGAGTTAAATTTATGGTGCGGCCAGAAAAAAACCCGCGGAGCGTTAACAGCCCTTTTACCGCCGAACTCCAAATCTAGGCCTTAGGATTTATATTTATTTTACAGGTATCTTTGTATTTCTTTTAGCTAGTTAGAATAGTTATTAAATAGTTAATAACTATTTAATAACTACCTAGCTAAAAGAAATACAAAATTACCTGTAAAATAAATCCTAACCTAAGTTACAATTAAACCTAATACTACACTATCATTAAATTAATTAAATAAACTACCTACAAATAACTACAATTAAATACAATTACATAAACTAACTAAAGTACAAAAAATAAAAAAGCTAAGTTACAAAAAATAAAAAAATAAGTTACAAACATGTTAAAAATATTACAACAATTTTAAGCTACTTACACCTAATCTAAGCCCCCTAATAAAATAACAAACCCCCCCAAAATAAAAAAATTCCCTACCCTATTCTAAATTAAATAAATTTCAAAGCTCTTTTACCTTACCAGCCCTTAAAAGGGCCATTTGTGGGGGCATGCCCCAAAGAAAACAGCTCTTTTGCCTGTAAAAGAAAAATACAACCCCCCCCCAACATTAAAACCCACCACCCACATACCCCTAATCTAACCCAAACCCCCCTTACAAAAACCTAACACTAATCCCCTGAAGATCATCCTACCTTGAGTCGTCTTCACTCAGCCGAGCCACCGATGGAACTGAAGAGGACATCCGGAGCGGAAGAAGTTAATCCTCCAAGCGGCGCTGAAGAAATCTTCCATCCGATGAAGTCATCATCCAGGCGGCGCTGAAGAAAAGTCTTCGATCCGGCCGATGTTATCTTCAAAGAGGCGCTGAAGAGGTCTTCTATCCGGGCGAAGTCATCTTCCAAGCCGGGTCTTGAATCTTCCTTCCGCCGACGCGGAACCACCTTCTTCACCGACGGACTACGACGAATGACGGCTCCTTTAAGGGACGTCATCCAAGATGGCGTCCCCTCAATTCCGATTGGCTGATAGGATTCTATCAGCCAATCGGAATTAAGGTAGGAAAAATCTGATTGGCTGATGGAATCAGCCAATCAGATTGAGCTCGCATTCTATTGGCTGTTCCGATCAGCCAATAGAATGCGAGCTCAATCTGATTGGCTGATTGGATCAGCCAATCGGATTGAACTTGAATCTGATTGGCTGATTCCATCAGCCAATCAGATTTTCCTACCTTAATTCCGATTGGCTGATAGAATCCTATCAGCCAATCGGAATTGAGGGGACGCCATCTTGGATGACGTCCCTTAAAGGAGCCGTCATTCATCGTAGTCCGTCGGTGAAGAAGGTGGTTCCGCGTCGGCGGAAGGAAGATTCAAGACCCGGCTTGGAAGATGACTTCGCCCGGATAGAAGACCTCTTCAGCGCCTCTTTGAAGATGACATCGGCCGGATCGAAGACTTTTCTTCAGCGCCGCCTGGATGATGACTTCATCGGATGGAAGATTTCTTCAGCGCCGCTTGGAGGATTAACTTCTTCCGCTCCGGATGTCCTCTTCAGTTCCATCGGTGGCTCGGCTGAGTGAAGACGACTCAAGGTTGGATGATCTTCAGGGGATTTGTGTTAGGTTTTTGTACGGGGGGTTTGGGTTAGATTAGGGGTATGTGGGTGGTGGGTTTTAATGTTGGGGGGGGGTTGTATTTTTCTTTTACAGGCAAAAGAGCAGTTTTCTTTGGGGCATGCCCCACAAAAGGCCCTTTTAAGGGCTGGTAAGGTAAAAGAGCTTTGAAATTTATTTAATTTAGAATAGGGTAGGGAATTTTTTTATTTTGGGGGGGTTTGTTATTTTATTAGGGGGCTTAGATTAGGTGTAAGTAGCTTAAAATTGTTGTAATATTTTTAACATGTTTGTAACTTATTTTTTTATTTTTTGTAACTTAGCTTTTTTTATTTTTTGTACTTTAGTTAGTTTATGTAATTGTATTTAATTGTAGTTATTTGTAGGTAGTTTATTTAATTAATTTAATGATAGTGTAGTATTAGGTTTAATTGTAACTTAGGTTAGGATTTATTTTACAGGTAATTTTGTATTTCTTTTAGCTAGGTAGTTATTAAATAGTTATTAACTATTTAATAACTATTCTAACTAGCTAAAAGAAATACAAAGATACCTGTAAAATAAATATAAATCCTAAGATAGCTATAATATAATTATTAATTATATTGTAGCTATCTTAGGGTTTATTTTACAGGTAAGTATTTATTTTTAAATAGGAATAATTTATTAAAGTATAGTGTAGTGTTAGGTGTAATTGTAACTTAGGTTAGGATTTATTTCACAGGTACATTTCTCTTTATTTTAGCTAGGTAAGCTATTAAATAGTTAATAACTATTTAATAGCTATTGTACCTGGTTAAAATAAATTGAAAGGTACCTGTAAAATAAAAATAAATCCTAAGATAGCTAGAATATAATTATTATTTATATTGTAGCTATATTAGGGTTTATTTTAAAGGTAAGTATTTAGTTTTAAATAGGATTCATTTAGTTAATAAGAGTTAATTTATTTAGATTTATTTAATTAATATTTAAGTTAGGGGGGCGTTAGGGTTAGACTTAGGTTTAGGGGTTAATAATTTTATTACAGTGGCGGCGGCGTAGTGGGGGGCAGGATAGGGGTTAATAAATTTATTATAGGTGGCGACGGTGTAGGGGGGCAGATTAGGGGTTAATAAATTTATTATAGGTGGCGACGGTGTAGGGGGGGCAGGATAGGGGTTAATACATTTAATATAGGTTGCGGCGGGTTCAGGGAGCGGCGGTTTAGGGGTTAATACATTTATTATAGTTGCGGTGGGCTCCGGGAGCGGCGGTTTAGGGGTTAATATGTATAGAGTAGCTTGCGGTGGGCTCCGGGAGCGGCGGTTTAGGGGTTAATATGTATAGAGTAGCTTGCGGTGGGCTCCGGGAGCGGCGGTTTAGGGGGTAATAACTTTATTTAGTTGCGGCGGTGTAGGGGGGACAGATTAGTGGTGTTTAGACTCGGGGTACATGTTAGGGTGTTAGGTGTAGACAGCTCCCATAGAAATCAATGGGATGTCTGTCAGCAGCGAACTTGTACTTTCGCTATGGTCAGACTCCCATTGATTCCTATGGGATCCGCCGCCTCCAGGGGTGGCGGATTGAAAACCAGGTACGCTGGGCCGTAAAAGTGCCGAGCGTACCTGCTAGTTTTTTGATAACTAGCAAAAGTAGTGAGAATGTGCCGCACTTGTGTTCGGAACATCTGGAGTGACGTAAGAATCGATCTGTGTCGGACTGAGTCCGGCGGATCGATGCTTACGTCACAAAATTCTACTTTTGCCGGTCTCGAGCCTTTGATAACTAAGGCGAATCAGCCTCGCCACAAATACACTGCGGAATTCCAGCGTATTTGAGGTTGACGGCTTGATAACTAGGCCCGATAATCTTAAAGAACTTGAATTATTATTTGTCTCTCTCACTTCCTTTTTAGAAAGAGTCATATCATTTCAGTGAAGTGTGACTCTCATTCGACAGTAATATTGAGCCACTATTTGGGTCTGTAATATTTTGAATGTATAATATCCTCAGTTATTCCGCTAGTACCACGTTGGTGCTACAATGATGTATTTCCACTATTTGTTTTAATTGTGTGTTTTTCCCCTTTTTTAATATTAACTAATAAAAAGTATTTTTTATACCTTTCTGTGTTCCCATACTGTTGGGACATTCCTGTATGCTTACAAGTGTAAACCATAAGCAACACAATATACACAGAACAATAAAGATTTATAACTTTTATTCTCATGTGGTCTAAATGGTGAGGAGTGCTATGTAGTATACACTTTTATAGTTGGCCCAACCACTACTATCTTTTGCTCAATATTTAGCAGTTTGACTGCATCAATGGTTATAAACGGCTGTTATGAGAATATTTGTTGCGCAATTAATACTTATGGGGCAATATGCAGCTGCTAACAGATATAAAGGTCTCTACAAATCTACTGCATAAAGGGTAATACTATTTTAGGGAGCTAATATAAAGAGACAGCGTAGGACTACTATAGAAGAAACTGGCAAACAATACACAATAAGAAATATACGGCTAGATTACGAGTTGTGAGTTAGGTTAAAAAAGCAGTGTTAAGAGGTCCTAACGCTGCTTTTTAACACCCGCTGGTATTACTAGTCTTGAAGGTACAGGCTCACAGCTCACTTTTTTGGCCAGACTTGGAAATACCGCAAATACACTTACGTAAATTGCGTATCCTCTTTTTTCAATGGGACTTGCATTGCGCCGGTATTACGAGTCTGCCAAAAAGTGAGCGGTAGACCCTATCCTGTCAAGACTGGTACTGCATTTTAAAGTCACTAGTTAAGTGTTTTACACTACAACGCCGTAGCATAAAACTCTTAACTAAAGTGCTAAAAAGTACACTAACACCCATAAACTACCTATTAACCCCTAAACTGAGGCCATCCCGCATCGCAAACACAATTTTTTTTTAACCCCTAATCTGCCAAACCGGACATCGCCACCACTATAATAAATATATTAACCCCTAAACCGCTGCACTCCCGCCTCGCAAACATTAGTTAAATATTATTAACCCCTAATCTGCCCCTAACTTAAATATAATTTAAATAAATCTAAATAAAAATTACTATAATTAACTAAATTATTCCTATTTAAAACTAAATACTTACCTATAAAATAAACCCTAAACTAACTACAATATAACTAATAGTTACATTGTAGCTAGCTTAGGGTTTATTTTTATTTTACAGGCAAGTTTGTATTTATTTTAACTAGGTAGAATAGTTATTAAAAAGTTATTAACTATTTAATAACTACCTAGCTAAAATAAATACAAAATTACCTGTAAAATAAAACCTAACCTAAGTTACAATAACACCTAACACTACAGTATAATTAAATGACTTACCTAAATTAAATACAATTAAATAAAATTAGCTAAAGTACAAAAACCCCCCACTAAATTACAGAAAATAATAAACAAATTACAAGATTTTTAAACTAATTACACCTAATCTAATCCCCCTAACAAAATTAAAAAGCCCCCCAAAATAAAAAAGGCCCTACCCTACACTAAATTACAAATAGCCCTTAAAAGGGCCTTTTGCGGGGCATTGTCCCAAAGTAATCAGCTCTTTTACCTGTAAAAAAAAATTACAAATCCCCCCCAGCATTAAAACCCACCACTCACACAACCAACCCTACTCTAAAACCCACCCAATACCCCCTTAAAAAAACCTAACACTAACCCCTTGAAGATCACCGTCCCGGGAGAAGTCTTCATCCAACCAGGCCGAAGTCCTCAACAAAGCCGGGAGAAGTCTTCATCCAAGCCGGGCGAAGTGGTCCTCCAGAGGGGCAGAAGTCTTCATCCAGACGGCATCTTCTATCTTCATCCATCCGGCACGGAGCGGGTCCATCTTCAAGACATCCGACGCGGAGCATCCTCTTCATCCGACGGGTCTTCTGGAATGAAGGTTCCTTTAAATGACGTCATCCAAGATGGCGTCCCTTCAATTCCGATTGGCTGATAGAATTCTATCAGCCAATCGGAATTAATGTAGAGAAAATCCTTTTGGCTGATGCAATCAGCCAATAGGATTGAGCTTGCATTCTATTGGCTGATTGGAACAGCCAATAGAATGCCAGCTCAATCCTATTGGCTGATTGCATCAGCCAATAGTATTGAACTTCAATCCTATTGGCTGATTGCATCAGCCAATAGGATTTTTTCTACCTTAAATCCGATTGGCTGATAGATTCTATCAGCCAAATCGGAATTGAAGGGACACCATCTTGGAAGAGCCGCCGACTGAAGAGGATGCTGTGCGTCAGATGTCTTGAAGATAGACCCGCTCCACGCCGGATGGATGAAGATAGAAGATGCCGTCTGGATGAAGACTTCTGCCCATCTGGAGGACCACTTCACTTGGCTTGGATGAAGACTTCTCCCGGCTTGGTTGAGGACTTCGGCCCGGTTGGATGAAGACTTCTCCCGGTAAGGTGATCTTCAAGGGGTTAGTGTTAGGTTTTTTAAGGGGGTATTGGGTGGGTTTTAGAGTAGGGTTGGTTGTGTGGGTAGTGGGTTTTAATGTTGGGGGGGATTTGTAATTTTTTTTACAGGTAAAAGAGCTGATTACTTTGGGGAAATGCCCCGCAAAAGGCCCTTTTAAGGGCCATTTGTAATTTAGTGTAGGGTAGGGCTTTTTTTATTTTGGGGGTACTTTTTTATTTTGTTAGGGGGATTAGATTAGGTGTAATTAGTTTAAAAATCTTGTAATTTGTTTATTATTTTCTGTAATTTAGTGGGGGTTTTTTTGTACTTTAGATAATTTAATTGTATTTAATTTATGGAAATAATTTAATTATAGTGTAGTGTTAGGTGTAATTGTAACTTAGGTTAGGTTTTATTTTACAGGTACTTTTGTATTTATTTTATCTAGGTAGTTATTAAATAGTTAATAACTATTTAATAACTACTGTACCTAGTTAAAATAAATACAAACTTGCATGTAAAATAAAAATAAACCCTAAGCTAGCTACAATGTAACTATTAGTTACATTGTAGCTATCTTAGGGTTTATTTTATAGGTAAGTATTTAAATTATATTTAAGTTGGGGGGGTTAGGGTTAGGATTAGACTTAGGTTTAGGGGTTAATAACTTTAATATAGTGGCGGCGACGTTGGGGGCGGCAGATTAGGGGTTAATAAATGTAGGTAGGTGTCGGCGATGTTAGGGTTGGCAGATTAGGGGTTAATAATATTTAACTAATGTTTGCGTGGTGGGAGTGCGGCGGTTTAGGGGTTAATATGCTTATTATAATGGAGGCGACGTTCGGGGCGGCAGATTAGGGGTTAACAAGTGTAGGTAGGTTGTGGCGACATTGGGGACGGCAGATTAGGGGTTAATAAATATAATGTAGGTGTCGGCGATGTTGGGGGCAGCAGATTAGGGTTTCATAAGTATAATGTAGGTGGCGGCGGTGTCCAGAGCGGCAGATTAGAGGTTAATAATTATAATGTAGGTGTTGGCGATGTCGGGGGTGGCAGATTAGGGGTTAATAAGTGTAAGAATAGGGGTGTTTAGACTCGGGGTTCACGTGTTAGGTGTAGACATAAAATGTATTTCCCAATAGGAATCAATGGGGCTGCATTACTGAGTTTTACGCTGCTTTTTTGCAGGTGTTAGACTTTTTTTCAGCTGGCTCTCCACGTTTATTCCTATGGGGAAATCGCGCACGAGCACGTACGACCTGCTCACCGCTGACTTAAGCAGCGCTGGTATTGGAGTGCGGTAATGAGCAAAATTATGCTCAACGCTCACTTCTTGACTGGTTTATAAAAACCCGTAATATCAGCGCTGTCTGTAAGTGAGCGGCAAGCATAAACTGCTCATTAGCACCGTACAGCCTCTATCGCAACACTCGTAATCTAGGTGATAGTTCTTTTTTGTCTGTGTCACAATTACCGGGTCAGTGCCACATTTAAAGGGCATCTGTAATATGAACACTATTTAGATTTATGAGCACTAGAGATTTAAAGGGACATGAAACAAAACATTTTTCTTTTATCATTCAGATAGAGAATACAATTTTAAAAAAAGTTTCCAATTTACATTCTAAAAGTGCTTCATTCTTATGTTATTCTTTGTTTAAGAGATACCTAGAGGCGAATGTATCAATGTCTGGCGGACTTGACATGCTGTAGCATACGCTGTCTGCATTTAACATTGCACAAGCAGGGGGTGTCAAGTAACCCGATCGTATGCGATCGGGCAGATTTATGTCTGCAGCCTCAGAGGCGGCGGACGAGTTAGGGAGCCACGGTCTTAAGACTCCTGTTTCCAGCGAGACGAAAGGCCATGATAAATGGCCCCCTAGATGTGTAGCGTGCACATGACAGGAAACAGTGCTGCCGTCTAGTGCTCTCGTACTAATGTATAACATTGTTGCAAAACTGCTGCAATATAGTGCTGCAGACACGTGCACACTCATGAGCTTACCGTCCTGCTTTTCAACAAAGGATATGAAGAAAACTAAGAAAATGTCATTATAGAAGTATATTTGAAAGTTGTTAAACATTGTATGCTCTGTCTGAACCATGAAAAAATGTGGGTTTCATGTCCCTTTAAAGGGACAGTACAGTCAAAAGTAAACCTTCATGATTCAGATAGAGCAGCAATTTTAAACAACTTTCCAATTTACTTCTGTTATCAAATTTGCTTCATTCTCTTGGTATCTTTTATTGAAGAATAAACCTAGGTAGGCTTATAAGAGCTCAGGAGTGTGCACGTGATAAAATAAAGGTTTTGTTCTAGTTCCAAAAAGCCTCATTTTAACAATAGACAGAGAATATTAAATGTTGGTGTTTTAAGAAAGTGGATTGATTCTTAATGTGGAACCATAAGCAATTTGGTTGCATCATAAAAAATTATTGTCCCCATGCTGTCGTTCACCATGTATATTCCAAAAAATGACATATCTACAGTATATATACACTTGCATGTTGTATGGAGTTTTTTTACAGATTCGTTTTATATGAGATTTACACAAAATATACTGTATTTTAGCAACCACGGGCGAGATTACATATGCGGCGCAAGCTTCAGCGCAACTGCTGAAACCCGCGCCGCCCGTAATTTCCCCTCGCACATCGGAGAATCACATATACGGCGACGGCAGTTCATAAAGTGCTGTAAGTTGGATAAACTAGCGAGGTCCAGAAATGAGCGTGTACACAAATTTATGGAGTCGCCAGTGATTTACGGCACTTTAGAAACTGCTGGCGCAGAAAATAAAAAAAAAAGTCAAATCTCCAGTAAAAGTCTAACCCGCCTCCCAAAAATAAACCCGACACGTAAAACCCCTATATCCGCCATCAAACCCACATTGCAACTAATATTAACGCCTAAACAACCCCCCACAACGCAATATGCCTAATTAAACTATTAACCCCTAATCCGCTATTAAACACATCGTGATCTACCTAGTAAAAGTATTAACCCCTAAATCTGCCAACCCCAACATTGCAAACTACCTTATAAATGTATTAACCCCTTATCCGCCATTAACCCACATCGCAAAGTCCCTATTAAAACTATTAACCCTTAATGCCCTACAAAATGCCATTTTAAAGTCTATTGGTAGTTTAGCATTAGATTAGGGGGTGTCATTATTTTGGGGGGGCTTTTTTATTTTCATAGGGATTGGGTTTAATTTTTTTATTTTGGATAATTTTGTTTATTATTTTCTGTAATGTTAGACTTTTTTATTTTTGGTAATTTTAGATTAATTTATTTTGAATTAATGTTAGGTTTATTTTTCTAAGTACTGTAAGGATTTTTTATTTTAATTATAATTTAGTATTTTATTATTTTATGTAATTAAATTAGTTATTTGCATTGTGGGGGTTTGGCGGATTAGGGGTTAATAGATTTATTAGGATTACTGCATTGTCGGGGTTTGGCGGATTAGGAGTTAATAGATTTATTAGGATTATTGCGTTGTGTGGGTTAATGACGGATTAGGGGTTAATAGATTTATTAGGATTATTGCATTGTGGGGGTTTGGCGGATTAGGGGTTAATAGATTTATTAGGATTATTGCATTGTGGGGGTTTGCCGGATTAGGGGTTAATAGATTTATTAGGATTATTGCATTGTGGGGGGTTGGCGGATTAGGGGTTAATAGACTTATTAGGATTATTGCATTGTGTGGGTTTGGCGGATTAGGAGTTAATAGATTTATTATGATTATTGTTTTGTGTGGGTTAATGACGGATTAGGGGTTAATAGTTTTATTAGGTTTATTAGGATTATTGCGTTGTGTGGGTTAATGGCGGATTAGGGGTTAATAGTTTTGTTAGGTTTTTATTTTTATTAGGTTTATTGTGTTGTAGGTTAATGGCGGATTGGGGGTTAATACATTTATTACGTTTATTGCGATGTGGGGGTTGGCGGATTACGGGTTAATATAGTTTATTAGTTATTGCGGTGGGGGATTGCGGTTGACAGGTAGATAGACATTGCGCATGCGTTAGGTGTTAGTTAATATTTTCAGGCAGTTACAAGAGTTACAGTGCTCACATTTTCAGCGTAAGGCCTACTGCTCCTGCCTATGTCTGGCGAGGTGAAAATGGAGTAAAATTTCTCAATTTCCGCAGTGTAAGTCCTTGCGCTGAATATGTGATACCAATGTGCAACGCGGTTCTTTGTTAGCTTATGGGTAGGGTGATGATATTGCCGCTTTAAAAAGGGACACATATGAAAAATACATATTTTGTATAAGATCCCTGACGTTTGTCTGTGCATAGAGCAGTGCACTCTAGATAAGGACATTTATGTACAGAAAACATGAGACATTCTGATTTTTTAAATGCTGTTTAATGAGGCTTCCATTCTTGTAGGATAATCATAACGCGGAGTCAGCTGATCTCGTTACATCGAACACAATTCCTCTGACAATGAAACTCTGAACTGAAAAGAAAAAAACAGACAAAGCTGATATCAGACAATAAATAAATATTTACTGCTAGCGTCTGCACTAAACAACACAAGTGCTAGCGTCTGCACTAAACAACACAAGTGCTAGCGTCTGCACTAAACAACACAAGTGCTAGCGTCTGCACTAAACAACACAAGTGCTAGCGTCTGCACTAAACAACACAAGTGCTAGCGTCTGCACTAAACAACACAAGTGCTAGCGTCTGCACTAAACAACACAAGTGCTAGCGTCTGCACTAAACAACACAAGTGCTAGCGTCTGCACTAAACAACACAAGTGCTAGCGTCTGCACTAAACAACACAAGTGCTAGCGTCTGCACTAAACAACACAAGTGCTAGCGTCTGCACTAAACAACACAAGTGCTAGCGTCTGCACTAAACAACACAAGTGCTAGCGTCTGCACTAAACAACACAAGTGCTAGCGTCTGCACTAAACAACACAAGTGCTAGCGTCTGCACTAAACAACACAAGTGCTAGGGTCTGCACTAAACAACACAAGTGCTAGGGTCTGCACTAAACAACACAAGTGCTAGCGTCTGCACTAAACAACACAAGTGCTAGCGTCTGCACTAAACAACACAAGTGCTAGCGTCTCCACTAAACAACACAAGTGCTAGCGTCTGCACTAAACAACACAAGTGCTAGCGTCTGCACTAAACAACACAAGTGCTAGCGTCTGCACTAAACAACACAAGTGCTAGCGTCTGCACTAAACAACACAAGTGCTAGCGTCTCCACTAAACAACACAAGTGCTAGCGTCTGCACTAAACAACACAAGTGCTAGCGTCTGCACTAAACAACACAAGTGCTAGCGTCTGCACTAAACAACACAAGTGCTAGCGTCTACACTAAACAACACAAGTGCTAGCGTCTACACTAAACAACACAAGTGCTAGCGTCTACACTAAACAACACAAGTGCTAGCGTCTGCACTAAACAACACAAGTGCTAGCGTCTGCACTAAACAACACAAGTGCTAGCGTCTGCACTAAACAACACAAGTGCTAGCGTCTGCACTAAACAACACAAGTGCTAGCGTCTGCACTAAACAACACAAGTGCTAGCGTCTGCACTAAACAACACAAGTGCTAGCGTCTGCACTAAACAACACAAGTGCTAGCGTCTGCACTAAACAACACAAGTGCTAGCGTCTGCACTAAACAACACAAGTGCTAGCGTCTGCACTAAACAACACAAGTGCTAGCGTCTGCACTAAACAACACAAGTGCTAGGGTCTGCACTAAACAACACAAGTGCTAGCGTCTGCACTAAACAACACAAGTGCTAGCGTCTGCACTAAACAACACAAGTGCTAGGGTCTGCACTAAACAACACAAGTGCTAGCGTCTGAACTAAACAACACAAGTGCTAGCGTCTACACTAAACAACACAAGTGCTAGCGTCTGCACTAAACAACACAAGTGCTAGCGTCTACACTAAACAACACAAGTGCTAGCGTCTGCACTAAACAACACAAGTGCTAGCGTCTACACTAAACAACACAAGTGCTAGCGTCTGCACTAAACAACACAAGTGCTAGCGTCTGCACTAAACAACACAAGTGCTAGCGTCTGCACTAAACAACACAAGTGCTAGCGTCTGCACTAAACAACACAAGTTCTAGCGTCTGCACTAAACAACACAAGTGCTAGCGTCTGCACTAAACAACACAAGTGCTAGCGTCTGCACTAAACAACACAAGTGCTAGCGTCTGCACTAAACAACACAAGTGCTAGCGTCTGCACTAAACAACACAAGTGCTAGGGTCTGCACTAAACAACACAAGTGCTAGCGTCTGAACTAAACAACACAAGTGCTAGCGTCTGCACTAAACAACACAAGTGCTAGCGTCTGCACTAAACAACACAAGTGCTAGCGTCTGCACTAAACAACACAAGTGCTAGCGTCTGCACTAAACAACACAAGTGCTAGCGTCTGCACTAAACAACACAAGTGCTAGCGTCTGCACTAAACAACACAAGTGCTAGCGTCTGCACTAAACAACACAAGTGCTAGCGTCTGCACTAAACAACACAAGTGCTAGCGTCTGCACTAAACAACACAAGTGCTAGCGTCTGCACTAAACAACACAAGTGCTAGCGTCTGCACTAAACAACACAAGTGCTAGCGTCTGCACTAAACAACACAAGTGCTAGCGTCTGCACTAAACAACACAAGTGCTAGCGTCTACACTAAACAACACAAGTGCTAGCGTCTGCACTAAACAACACAAGTGCTAGCGTCTGCACTAAACAACACAAGTGCTAGCGTCTGCACTAAACAACACAAGTGCTAGCGTCTGCACTAAACAACACAAGTGCTAGCGTCTGCACTAAACAACACAAGTGCTAGGGTCTGCACTAAACAACACAAGTGCTAGCGTCTGCACTAAACAACACAAGTGCTAGCGTCTGCACTAAACAACACAAGTGCTAGCGTCTGCACTAAACA